>NW_006921727.1:5368444-5371068 GCF_000298275.1 Orycteropus afer afer
ACAGCTTCCAGTTTTCCTAGATTCATACTTCATACATTCCATGTTCCAATTATGAATGGATGTTTGTAGCTGTTTCTCCTCAATTTGGGTTGTGCCATGTCAGCACATGGAGGTCCTGAAAGACTTACTTTATCCATATCATTGAGGTTGGTTCTACTCTGATGAGGCAGCTCTTTCCCAGTCCTATTTTGAATGCCTTCCGACCCAAGGGTCTCTTCTTCCTGCACTGTTTCTGACAATGTTTCCAAGCTACTCATAAAGTTGCCCAGTAATGTATCAGGCAGTGTTTCTCTGGTATTCATAAGGTTTTCCCTGGCCAATTTTTGAGAAGTGGATGGTCTCCTCCTTCTTCCTTGTCTGTCTTAGTCTGTAAACTGTGTTAATACCTGTGTACCATGTGTAACTCTGCTGGTGTCTGAAACACCAGTAGCAGAGCCTGAAGCCTCACAGCAATGTACAAGCCCCACAGGGTGACAAACTGACAGACAAATTTGACTCCCTTAGCTGTTAGAAACTTCTGCCCCTCCCCTTACCTAATTTCTACCTGGAACCTGTCATTTTGTGGTCCCTGGCCACTCCCTCCCTTTCCTGGCTCTAGGGGACTTGGACTCTAGCTTTGCCTCCTGCCCTTTTTAACCTGGATATCCTGCTGCTCCAGATGTCCCTGACCTCTCCCGCTTCCTCCTTTTCCTGGCTCTAGGAGGCCTGGGGCCTAGCCTTGCCTCCTACCCCTTTCTACCTGGTTATCCTTCTGCTCCAGAGGTCCCCGTCCTCTCCTGCTCCCTCTACTCTCTTTATTGCACTAAAATGGCAATGGACAATTTTCTCTATCCTTCTCTTTCTTGACATCTCTAAGACTTTTGACACTTGATCACCTCTCTCCTTCCTGAAACATTTTTCTTTCCAGCTTCAGTGATGCTTCACCCATCTCTCTGGTTGATATTTCCTGGGATCATTTGTGGACTTCATTTCCTCAGTCCATCCTCTGTTCTACACTCTTTATCTTTACTCTGATCTCTTTTGTCTTCATCTATGAGTTCTGGTCCAACATACATTTTAAAGTTATTGAGAAAGAAATGGATCAATGATTGATCTAATCTACAAAACAAAAATTAAGAAAACTGAGGAAAAGAGAATGCAAGTGTATTTTCAGGGTCTCACATTTAGTAAGTTAGAAAAATCCTCTAAGGCACTTGACTGCTAACCAGAAGGCTGGCGGTTCAAACCCAATTGCCACTCCTTGGAAGGAAGTTTGGGCAATCTATTTCCATAGTGATACTGCCTCGGAAATCCAAGGAGGGGTTGCTATGAGTTGGGCATGACTTGACAGCACATAGCAACAACAAAAGAAAAATCCTGAACTAAACCTGGTTCCTAGCTCCAAATCTCATCCATGTTTCCTATTCAATCCTTCTGAAAATAGTTTAGAACAATTTTCACTCCACCATTTTCAAGGATGATGCATTAGGAATATTTTAATAATATCCTGTCATCATCTTTCAATAGCTCTTATTTTTCATATAATATTCATTACATCTTATCACCTTTAGGAATAAAATTTTCTTTAGATGTCATTATGATTCAAAGATAAAAATCTTAATATACTTGGAAGTAGCTTTGTTATGGGAATTTCCAGGAAATTTGGAATTCCCCTTTGGATAGATTCAGAGAAACCAAAAAATCTGCCGGGGGTGGGGCACAGGGGGGGAGGTTGGGGGTGTCCTTACTGGCATGAGCTTTATTTAGAATAGGAGAAAAGAGAATCAAGAGAATGAGAGGATTTGCAAGGCAATATATGAAAGGAAAGTAGGCACAGGCTTACAAAACGTTGTTAGCAGTTCAATCCAGTGGGTGGCAGGGCTGGAGTATATCCAAGGTGCTTGCTCAATTCTCCCATTCCTCAGGAGAATATTTATACCTGAGTTTAGGGAATTGGAGACAAGGTCTATGTGACTGGTACTGGAAGGCTATGTGACTGGTTTTAGACTCGGTGGTCCCTGGTTGTTTGAGAAGGGTCCTGGGCAGTGCTTTTTGGAACTGCTTGTGTTTGCTCTGATGAGAACTGGTGGTTGTTGTTGTTGTTGTTTGCCGTCGAGTCGGCCCCGACTCATAGCGACCCCTCCTTGGGTTTCCGAGGCAGTATCACTACGGAAGTAGGATTGCCCAACTTTCCTTCCGAGGAGTGGCTGGTGGGTTTGAACCGCCAGGCTTCTGGTGAGCAGTCAAGTGCCTTAGGCACTATGCTACCAGAGAACTGGTTAGGGCACTTAATTGCCTGAGGTTAGCTTAACGATAGGTTAGTACCTGACAGGGGTAAGGTGATTTCTACATGACAGGGAGGGAGAAAGAGAATGTCTTGCAGTTTCTCACAAGTGCCACTAAATGAAATGGGGGGCTAAGACTGTTTTTTTGGGGTGTTGTAGTCACTGACCCTACAAGCTTATAACAAAATACAATGTGCAACAAAGGAAAATGAATATTTAAAAAATTAACTTACACAACTGTGTTGGATTGGGTTCTCTAGAGAAACACAAAAACCAGCAAGGTGTATATATATATATATATATATATATATATATATATATTTATAGAGAGAGAGAGAGAGAGAGATTTATCTTAGATAA
>NW_006921727.1:5371368-5402308 GCF_000298275.1 Orycteropus afer afer
TCCAGTTTGTTCCTGGGATAGTATTACAGGTAGGCCACACCCCTGGGGAAACTCCCCCTAGACTGACCGGCCGCTTAGGACGCAGTCATGTGATCCATCATGGGAAACACCACTCACAAGTGAAGTCCAGCCAAGTTGACACATCTTCAACTATCACAACAACCTAATATTGCAATAAAACATATGCATATGTGATAGTTGGAGATATGTGTCAACTTGACTGGACCACAATTCTGTGTGGTTTAAGCATTTGTGATGTGGGTTATTCCAATGATGGGAACAGATGTATATGTTTTGAGCAGCCAATCCATTGAAAGGGAGTTGCCCTAGGGGTGTGGCCTGCTTCCAGTATATTTATGGACATCCTGGGAAAAGAGACACTTCTGTGGATCAGGATTCTGTTGTGCTGCCTACAACTATTCGTGAGTGAACAATCCACCATTTGGCCTGGAGATCTTGGATTCATCATTTGTTGGAGTCAACAGCCATTATATTGTGGGCCAACCTTGAGCTCCTCAGCCCCTGTAGCTGCGTGAGTTGGGAAAAGCCTCCAGCTTGATGTTTGATCCAAAAACTTTGGACTTGCCAGCTTCTATAAGTGTGCAAGCCATTTTCCTAAGATAAATTTCTCTTTCTCTCTCTCTCTTTCTATATAAGCTTTACTGGTTTTGTTTCTCTAGAGAACCCAGTCTAGCACATTTGGTACCAGGAGTGGTTCTAGAAAGACAAAATCATAAGGATGGGCTTCCTAAATTTGTTCTGCAATTTAATTAATCATAAAGGCACTGATGACCCTGCCTCCATTAATAAAGAAGGCCCTATTAATCTGTGGCATGAGGTGGTAACATTAATATGCAAAATAGACCACCAATAGATCAACTACTTGTGAGAAGTGAGGCTCTGGGTGATCATATATTTGATACTTTTCTGCAATTTTGTCAACGTGAGGAGTATAAGGAAGCTGGTTGGTTGGTCTTACTTACACTAGACAATGTGATGAAAGAGCTAGATGAGCTCAGGGGTGCTGAGTCACAGTATAAGCACTTCATAAAAGACCTCAGTGCTTCCAGTTGTGCTCTGAAAGAACGCCTTATTTCTTCTAGTAACAGAGCTGATATTGCTGAAAAGCAAACCCAGAGTTTTATTGTAAGGGTGGCTAAATTACAATGCCAATTAAATTACCAACCCAGAATTGTGTCTGAAGTTAAAGTGAGGGCATTGATTGGGAAAAAATGGAATCCTGAGACCTAGAATGGAGACATATGAACAGAAGATAGCCGGGAAGATCAGGATACGGAGCCTGTAAATTCTGTTGAAACCCTCTCATCTGAAGGGATAACTGTAACTCTATTATCCCCTCCACCTCTGTTTGATGGGATTAGCTCCACTTTTCCTGCTGAGTCATTGCCTCAGGCAGAGACCGTGGAAGACATTGTTGAATGTTCTCAGGAACTTCCCCAACCACCCATTGTTGCTGCTAGACCTATAACTAAAGTTAAGTCCAAGTAAGTCCCAAAAGGTGAAATAGAAAGTGTGACTGAAGAGGTGGTATGCTACACCCGAAAAGACCTACTTGATTTTGCTAACAAGTACAGACAGAAACCTGGAGAATATGTACGTGAATGGCTACTGAAGGTGTGGGATAATGGTGCAATGAATGTAGCATTGGATCAGGCTGAGTGTATTGATTTAGGCCCACTAAGTAAAGATTCTTCATTTAATATTTCAGCTTGAGGGGTTAGGAAAGGATCTAATAGTTTATTTGGTTGGCTTACTGAAGCATGGATTATGTGGTGGCCTACCATAAATCAAGTTGAAGTACCAGACCTGCCTTGGTATAATGTAGAAGATATCAAAGAGGCTTAGGAAAATTGACCTGTTAGAATGGATTTATCAGATTAGACCCCTAGAGCCAGAAATGGAGAGTCCAGAAGACACGCCTTTTACCAGTACAGTGAGGAATAAATTTGTGAAGGGAGCTCCAGCATCCTTCAAGATTGCTGTGATTGTTATTTTATGTAAACCCGATTTGACAGTGGGTACTCCCCCAATTGAATTAAGACACTTAATGACCATGGGGCTGAGTGGACCCCATGGTAGTAGGGGCCAACTGGCAGCAGTTAATCGACAAAGGCAGGGTGAGCGTGGTTACCATAATGGACAACAGAGTCAGAACAGTAATCAGAATAGTCTGACTCGTGTGGAATTATGGCATTGGTTACTTGCTCATGGTGTTCCTGGTAGTGAAATACATGGCAAACCTACTAAGTATTTACTTGATCTGTATAGACAGAAGAATTCTAGATCATGTGAACAGCAGCCTAGATATAATCGCCAGAATACAGAGTCACGGCCTCTCAATTAATTCCCAGACTTGAGTCAGTTTACATACCCACAATCCCTTGAATGAAGGGGAGGCTGGGTCCCTTTGAGCAAGGACTCCACTATGTTCCTCAAAATTTATAATGTCAGTCTTTCTCCCAGTCTTCCCCAAAGGGATCTGAGGCCTTTTATGAGAGTGACTGTTCATTGGGGAAAAGGAAATAATCAGACTTTTTGGGGATTCCTGGACACTGGCTCTGAACTGACACTAATTCCAGGAGACCCAAATCCTCATTGTGGCCCATCAATCAGAGTGTGGGGATATATGAAGGTCAAATTATTACTGGAGTCTTAGCTAAGGTGCATCTCACAGTGGGTCCAGTGAGTTCCCAAACTCATCCTGCAGTGATTTCCCCAGTGCCAGAACGTATAATTGGAATAGAAATACTGAGCAATTAGTGGAATTCCCACATTGGGTCCCTGATATGTGGAGTAAGGGCTATTATGGTAGGAAAAACCAAGTGGAAGCCATTAGAACTGCCTCTACCTACAAAAATAGTAAACCAAAAGCAATACCGCATCCCTGGAGGGGTTGCAGAGATTACTGCCACCATCAAGGACTTGAAGGATGCAGGGGTGGTGATTCCCAGCACATCCCCATTTAATTCACCTATTTGGTCTGTGCAAAAAACAGATGGATCTTGTAGAAAGACAGTAGATTATCCTAAACTTAATCAGGTGGTAACTCCAATTGCAGCTGCTGTTCTTGATGTGGTTTCATTGCTCGAGAAAATTAGTACATCTCCTGGTACTTGGTATGCAGCTATTAATCTGGCCAATGTCTTTTTCTCAATATCAATTTCAAAAGACCATCAGAAGCAGTTTACTTTCAGCTGGCAAGGCCTGCAGTATACTTTCACAGTGCTTCCTCAGAGGTATATCAACTCCCCAGCACTATGTCATAATTTAGTCCATAGGGATCTTGATTGCCTTTCCTTCCCTTCCACAAGACATCACACTGGTTCATTATATTGATGACATATGCTGATTGGGCCTAGTAAGGAAGAAGTATCGATGACTCTAGACTTATTGGTGAAACATATGTATGCTAGAGGTTGGGAAATTAACCCAACAAAAATTCAGGCACCTTCCACCTCAGTGAAATTTCTAGTGGTCCAATGGTTTAGGGCAGGTGAAGATATTCCTACTAAAGTGAAGGATAAGTTACTGCATCTGGCTTCCCCCACAACTAAAAAGGAGGCACAATGTCTGGTGGGCCTTTTTGGATTTTGGAGGCAACATATCCTTCATTTGGGTATGTTGCTATGGACTATTTATCAAGTGACTTGGAAAGCTGCTAGTTTTGAGTGGGGCCCAGAACAACAGAAGGCTCTGCAACAGGTTTAGGCTGCTCTGCCACTTGGGCCATATGATCTGGCTGATCCAATGGTGCTTGAAGTGTCTATAGTAGATAGGGATGCTGTCTGGAGTCTTTGGCAGGTCCCTATTGGTGAATTGCAATTCAGACCCTTGGGATTTTGGAGCAAAGCCTTGCCATCATTTGCAGATACTACTGTCCTTTTAAGAAACAGCTTTTAGCTTGTTACTGGGCTTCAGTAGAGACTGAACGCCCAACCATGGGTCACCAAGTCACCATGAGGCCTGAGCTGCCCATCATGAACTGGACGTTGTCTGACCCACAGAGTCAAAAAGTTGGATGTGCACAGCAGCACTCCATCATTAAATGGAAGTGGTATATCAGAGATCAGGTTTGAGAAGGACCTGAAGGCACAAGTATGTTGCATGAGGAAGTGGCCCAAATGCTTATGGTCTCCACTCCATTCACATTACATTCCCTCTCCCAGTGTGCACGTATGGTCTCATGGGAAGCTTCTTATGAGCAGTTGACTGAGGAAGAGAAAACTCATGCCTGGTTTACAGATATGCAGGCACCACTCGAAAGTGGACAGCAGCAGCACTGCAGCCCCTTTCTGGGGCTTCACCTTGAAGGACAGTGATAAAGGGAAATCTTCTCAATGGCAGAACTTTGAGACATGTATATGGCTGTTCACTTTGCATGGAATAAGAAATGGCCAGATGTGCAATTATATACAGATTCATGGGCTGTGGCTAATGGCTTAGCTGGATGGTCTGGGACTTGGAAGAAGCATGACTGGAAATTGGTGACAAGGATGTTTGAGGGGGAGAAGTATGTAGGGAGATCTCTCTGACTGGGCCAAAGGAGTAAAGATATTTGTATCTCATGTAAATTCCCACTGAAAGGTGACCTTGGCAGAGGAGGACTTTAACAATCAGGTAGATAGGATGACACGTTCAGTGGAACCCAGTCATCTTTTTTCCCCAGCTACTCCTGTCATTGCTCAAGGGGCTTACGAACACAGTGTCCATGGTGGCAAGGATGGAGGTTATGCATGGGCTCAGCAGCATGGACTCCCACTTACCAAGGCTAATTTGGCTACTGTCACTGCTGAGTGCCCAATCTGCCAGCAGCAGAGACCAACACTGAGTCCGCAATATTGGGACCATTCCTCATGGTGATCAGCCAGCAACCTGGTGGCAGGTTGATTACATTGGACCACTTCCATCATGGAAAGGACAGCATTTTGTTCTTACTGGAATAGATACTGATTCTGAATATGGATTTGCCTTCCCTGCGTGCAATGCTGCTGCCAAAACTATCATCCGTGGACTTACAGAATGCCTTATCCACCATCATGGTAACCCACAAAGCATTGCTTCAGATCAAGGGACTCAATTCACAGCAAATGAAGTGTGGCAATGGGCCTATGTTCATGGAATTCACCGGTCTTACCATGTTCCCATCATCCTGAAGCAGCTGGCTTGATAGAATGACCACATGACTGGTTGTAGAAATGAGGACTGTGATTGTTGTATTTCTTCATTGTATATGTGCATCAAATATTTTTGTTTCCTTCTGTTATAAACTGTGAAATGTAAATAAGGTTAATGCTTTTTGGTTGTACTTGTGTCAGCGTATCATGTTAGGCGCAAATATGACTTTATAATTATCCTTATTTAGAGATTATATATGATTAAGAAGATGTATACAACTGCCAAATTGACAAGGGGTGGACTGTGATAGTTGGAGCTATGTGTCAGTTTGGCTGGACCACGATTCTGTGTGGTTTAAGCAATTGTGATGTGGGTTGTTCCAATGATGGGATCAGATGTATATGTTTTGAGCGGCCAAGCCATTGAAAGGAGTTTCCCTAGGGGTGTGGCCTGTTTCCAGTATATTTATGGACATCCTGAGAAAAGAGACACTCTTCTATGGGTCGGGATTCTGTTGAGCTGCCTACAACTGTTTGCGAGCAAACAATCCACCATTCGGCCTGGAGATCTTGGATTCATCATTTGTTGGAGTCAGCAGCCAGTATACTTTCTGCCAACTTGAGCTCTTCAGCCCCTCCCTGCAGCTGCATGCATCAGGAAAAGCCTCCAGCTTGATGTTTGATCCAAGAACTTTGGACTTGCCAGCTTCTATAAGTATGTGAGCCATTTTCCTAAGGTAAATTTCTCTTTCTCCCTCTATGTAAAATTTACTGGTTTTGTTGCTCTAGAGAACCCAGTCTAACACAGCATATATAACCAAGAAAACCCACCAACCTCATTGCTGTCGAGTCGACTCCGACTCACAGCAACCCCCACAGGGTTTCTGAGGCAGTAAATCATTATGGAAGTAGACTGCCTAGTCTTTCTTTCATGGAGTAGCTGGTGGGTTTGAACCACCAGCTTTCTGGTTAGCAGGCAAATGCCTTAGACACTATGCCACCAGAGCTCCTCTACACATATATATGTGTGTATACATATACGCATATATGTATATGTATGCATGTAGAATATACGTATAAGACAAAAATCTATTTTATAACTTTCTTACAACTCACACTTCTGCACAGTTATCACACGTGCCACCAGAGCTCCCTAATTTTATATAGAATTTTATATTTTACACAATGCTTTTGAGACATTACATGGTAGAATCCTGGGGAAAGGGCAAATTGCTACAGCCCTGACAGAATGTTTCAGCATATATGTTGTGTTGTTGGTCCTATGCCTTGCAGACACATCATTTACCCATCCCATGACTACCAGAAGAGGTGACTTAAACTCCATTCATACTATACTTGCTTCCCACAAGGTGGTAGGGCAGTGGACATAGGGAGGTGGGTAAGCAGATGTAAAAATGGTCCTGGGATTTTTGTATACAAGCAGCCAAGTTGAGTTTCTTGCCAAGATCCCTTACCTTTGGTAGTCACTACACAATGGCTAGTTGAGACCCCTTAGTTCATTATTGTTGTTGTTGTTATGTGCCCTCAAGTTGGCCCTGACTCATAGCAACCCCTCCTTGGGTTGCTGAGGCAGTATCACTACGGAAGCAGATTGCCCAACCTTCCTTCCAAGTAGTGGCTGGTGGGTTTGAACCTCTAGCCCTCTGGTTAGCAGTCAAGTGCCTTAGACACTATGCTACCAGAGCTCCCAAGTTCATAGTATATGCAAAGGAAGAATAGCTCTTTTTCCCCAAGATTGATCCAAGCAATCAGGTTATCTGGGTCAGGGTGAGGTTGAGGAGCCTCTGGGTCTATGTGCCCTTCCTAAAAGTTGAGGCAAAGAAGAAGGTCTGGTCAAGAGGGCTTGGGAAGTAGGGGGCTTACAGTATCTTCTTGCTAGAGATTCCTGAATGCCTGTGATATTCTCATCTATCTGCAAGGTTAACTGGGCCCAGCTGAACTATATTAAGCAGCCTTTATAATGTGTGTGTGTGATGTGCAAACATATACATGTGAAAATAATTCTTTGGGAATATACCACTGTTATTTACATGCAAGTTTCAAAAAAAAAAAAAAAGATTTTGATCTCTGATATTAAATACATTAAAAATATATATAAGTCAGTCACTTCCTGAACAAAACTCCAAAAGATATGTAGCAAAAATGTAAAACGTTTTTTCTGAGCATAAACTTACTGCCATCAAGTTGATTACAACTCATAGCAACTCTATCATGTGGCTTATTATTTTCTTCTGGTTTTCCAAATTTTAAAATAACCATAAAATGTTACTTTTATAATTAGGAAATACGTCAAGATCATGAAAAGTCAGCCTATTTGTGTTAGGATTAGTGGCCTCCAGTTGCAATATCTAGTAATAAATTGTTAATTTATTATTACTAATTAAATTGTTAGTAATAAAAGTAATTATAATTAGAAAGATTAAATTTTTAATGCATATTAAGATTTCTTTTTTCACTAAACTTCTTTAAGTAGTGATTTTGCTGAATTTTTGCAAGATTTGTTTTTAAAATAAAATCTTTATAGGCAAATACTTTTGGCATTGCTCAATCAGAACACTTTATTTCATTAAATTCTCAAGCTGTTAACCAAAGAATGAAATCACAATGAGATCATTAAAAAAGGCAATTTTGCATTTAGTAACCATTGCACACACTACTTAAGAAAGACTCTTATCTATGCCAATGAAATCACTACGACTAATAATTTTAACATTGATATTATAATGATGCATCAAATTATATGTCTTATATGTCACATTTGAACATAATTTATGAATTCTGTCTTGTCAGATAATTGATTTTCTCCATTGATAAGGATAGGAAAAATATAGAAAGTTAAATGATTTACTCAAGTACACACATTATCAATTTAAGATCTGGAAATGCTACTCTAATCTATTGAAAACACATTTCATGCCAAATATTAGTTAATTTATATTAACTAATATTTATAGAAACCATTACTTAAAATATCTTTCGTATGCATAGTAATCCTAATTTTATTTTATCTTTTATGTTTTGTTTTGAATTTTGAAAATCACCAACATCTTTTTTGGGGCAATCATAAAAAAGATAATCATGAAGAGGGTCATATAGATTAACTTATGATAAAAAACAAATTTAAAAAAAGTTTGAAATAAAAATTGAGTTATAAGGTTGTTTTCAGACTTTAATTCTATCTTAATCTGATGTCTCAGATTTTAAAGCAAGTAATATTTATCATGCTCTGAAGTATTCTCGTATGTGAAACATTTGCTTCCGATCTGAGCTGTCAATGTTGCAAATATCTTTTCTTCCAATATTTTTTTTCCATTTTGTTTTAGTCTTAAAACTGTGAATGAACAGGAAAAAATGGAATACTTCGGCACTTTTAAATTTTGGGGAAAAGTGTGGGATACATAGAGGTCTTATTTTATATTTGGTATGAGTTACTTTGTCCACTTTTAGTTTTTAATAAAATGTGAAGCAAGACACAACTCTCTGGTGTATAAGCCTGTTTATTTTATTGTACTCTGTTTAGTTATTCAAGGAAAAAAAAAAAAAGGTTACAGAAGTGTAATTGTTGCCATCTGTTGTATTTGAAGTAAAATGTAGCCCAAAACAACAACAAAAAAAAGCCATGGCAACAAATTATAAAAACAACTACAATAATATCAACTCACTATGGTTACTAGTCAAACTTTATTTTTTTCCCAAATGAAGTAAGTTTCCTTAGAGGATTATTTTAATATTTGATATATATTATTATTAAATTTCCCTCCAAAATCATCAACATCTCTAATAATACTGTTATTTAACTCTGCCTGATAGGAGATTAGCAGAATTTCCTGTCACTCTTATTCAGAATTCATCAAAAGTCCCTCTCTGTAGGATATTATTTTAAAGAAATTCTTAGGATATGATTTTAAGGAGAAATGTGTGTATAAATTTTCCCATAGTATTAAAGACTACTGTTAGTGACAAACAAAAAAGAATGCAAATTTGGTGAAATATAGAGTTTTCACTGTGTATTATAACATTTGTTCACATAATGGTACTGCCTTAGGCTATGTTTTTATAATGCTTTCCATTAGAAATAGTAGTTTTAAGCGTTAGGTGGTCTTCAAGGTAGACATGTCTTATATAGTTGCTCTCTTTAGAGTACAGAAAGGTATAATGGGGCACTGACTGGCTTTTTTTTTTTTTTGAAATCAGCAAAGCTAATAGTTAAAAGACACATATTGGAATTCCTAATATATTTATTCACTTCTTAAATTCTCCAGAAGGGAACTCCAGTTGCTCTACTAAAGGAAAAACAGGACCTTTTGCTAAACCATACATCTACATTAAAAAAATCATAGAATTAACCCTTTCTAAAAATGCTTTTCAAAATAAGACAGAATCAGTGCTATTGTGGACATTCAAAATCATAGCATATTTTAGAGAATTAGCTAAGACTTATCATAAGTGACCTACTTCTCTCTATTTTCTCTATATCTAGTCCAGGAGTGAAATAACAATATAAAAGGAAAAAAAAATTACATTATTGATACCAAATGTTCATTTGTAATGTAAATTACTAATGACTACATTTGTTGTTGTTGTTGTTGTTATGTGCTATCGAGTCGGCCCCGACCCATAGCAACCCCTCCTTGGGTTTCCGAGGCAGTATCACTACGGAAGTAGGATTGCCCAACCTTCCTTCCGAGGAGTGGCTGGTGGGTTTGAACCGCCAGCCTTCTGGTTAGCAGTCAAGTGCTTTTAGCCACTATGCTACCAGAGCTCCTAATGACTACATTTAGTACCTAAGAAAAAATATTGTGATTTATAGGTAAAAAAATAAATTTGGAATTGCTTTGGGTTTTTTCAGAACAGTATTTCACATGACTATTATTTCAAATCCTACCTCACAAAATATAAATGACAGCGACTTTTGGTATTGACAGGGTTTGTGTATATGTGTGTGTGCTTTGTAGAGAAGAAAAATGTGTAAAAGTAAGAAAGCACCCATTCATTTAACACATTTTCTTCACCTATTATGTATGAGGTATTGTGCTAGTTATTGTGTGGGATTCATGAATGAATTTTAAGGAGTTTATAGCCTAGGTCAGCTGGGAAAATCATACACATATATGTATCATCGTGAGCTGCCAATTAATTGTACGATTCAATTCCAGGTCACACAAATCTGGAAGTAAATGTTAGGATCATAATTTTAATAACAAGAGTATCCCTCTGACTCTATTCTCTACCAATAAAAAATACTTTCCCTTGCTATTTCTGAGAATCCTTAGATAGTGCTCACATATGTTTTGAGTAAGAACTTTTAGCTACAGTGGTCACTTCCATTTTTCCTTTCCTTTTCTGAAACCATTTGGTTATATAAAGCTGGTAGATGACTTATCTGAGCTTCTGGATGCTATCAAAAGTTGTGTGTGTGTGTGTGTGTGTGTGTGTAAGAGAGAGACGGAGACAGAGAGAGAACAAAGAAAGTGCATGTGCACATGTGCTCTCTTAGCTCTTTTCATTCTCAAAGACACTACACTTATTTCTGCTCTGTGTTGGCCTTACTCAGTCTCTAAACTATAGGTAGCAAAGATGTTGATGCCACAGGTTCTTCCTTGTCTGTCAAGGATCCCATCCAATCCTGCAGTGCCAAAGTGATGTTCCAGGTGAAGCTGCTTTTTGAACTGTGCTGGGAGAGCTGGTGGTCTTAAGGCATTGTAGTTATAGCATGCAAACTAAAATACATAAATCCTTTCTTTATATCTTTATATTGTGTACAACAATAATGTTTAGAATTTTAGAGAAGTCATTTAGTTTTGCTTGCCTGCATCTCCTTTTCCATCTGAGATTCAGATAGAAATCCTCAGGGATTGGGAAGGAAGTCAATGTCTTCCAGCCCTACATATTAGGGTATTGCTATTCAACCAATTTCATGTATCTAACTCACTTTCTTATATTGAACTCTTAATGCTAATATATTGCATATGCTTACTTCATCTACCAATGTGTCTGGATTTGTCTAAATCCTAAAATGGGAACAGCTTATACATACTGGTATCCATGTAACATAAAAGTGCCCAGACAATGAGTTATGAACTTCAGAGAAGAAAAAGAAGCATAGAAAGGCTTCATAAAGAAATTAGTATTTGAGCTGATATTTGGAGAATGGAGGAGAGGACATGGACAGATAGACAGACTTAAGGAAGTTCAAGTTCAAGTAAACAGGAACTGACAAGGAATTCTATTTGTGTGGCATTCTATTTTCAGGGCATTTTAAGCAGAAAGGATTTGACATAGAAAATTACAAAATGTGTAGAAGACTGAAGGAGTGGGCCCTAAGCTGCCCTTCGAGAAAATCTCCCAGAGCCCCACAGAACTGACTCACCAGAATCTTCTGTTACTTTCTCCAAGGTTGTTATAACAACAACAACAACAAAAAAACTCACTGTCGTTGAGTCAATTGTGACTCATAGCAACCCTTCCTTGGGTTTCTGAGGCAGTATCTCTATGGCAGTAGATTGCCCAATCTTCCTTCTGAGGAGTGGCAAGTGGGTTTGAACCTCTAGCCTTCTGGTTAGCAGTCAAATGCCTTTGGCACTACGCCACCAGAATAGCCGCTAAATTCAAGAAACTCTAATGGAATTGGTATCTGGAAATTTGAAATGTTCTTGCTGCTGTGACAGCAGACTCTAGGCACCCAAGAAACTGTAGAGTTGAGAGTGGAACATCTCATGTCTTCACACCTTGTCAGTAGCAGAAGACAGCCAAGAGGAAGCTGGCTTCTGGCTCACTTTGTCATTCTAAATATTATGTGAGTACATCTAACTGGTGGCATCTAATCGTTGTTCCGAAACCTAGCTACAAGATGAACCAGGAAATATTTATACCACAGAAATTACCACACACTGCAAATCAGAACGTTTTCTCCCAAGAAAGCTGGTTTTACAGTTACCAGCATATCATTGGTACCTTGATTCAATCCAGAGTATCTTCCGTATTATGCACAGGACATGCAATATATAAATAATAGTATAAAATAAGATTAAAATTTAATAAGATTAGCATTTTGAAGAATGATTTAATATTGACATATAGAAAGCTATTCCTTTTGTTATTGTTTTTGAAAAGTATTTTACAAATGAGAACAAGACCTCATAACATTACTTTGACATGAGATAATAAGGAAAGAAGTGGAAAAATTAAGTAACAGTTTGTACTGTGAACCTACTTTTATCAGTAAATCTATTTACAAAAGTCTAATTAAGAATGTTACACTTATTAAAAATTAATTGTCTCTGTTCTGTTCTAATTTTAGAGTTTGAAACTCTTGTGAAATAAAAATACTGTATACATATAATATGATCAATTACTTTTTTCTACCAACCAACCATCATAGATATTATGATATTAGATCAGAAGAAAGACATTATTAATAGCTGAGGTCAATTTATTTGCATGCGAATTCACACTTTTAGTGTACGTTGCGCTGAAAATTATCCTAATACTCAAGTAGCTTAGTGCCTAAGGTGCTTGACTTCTAACCAGAAGGCTGGCGGTTCAAACCCACCAGCCACTCCTCTGAAGGAAAGTTGGGCAATCTACTTCGATAGTGATATCGCCTCGGAAACCCAAGGAGGGGTCGCTATGAGTCGGGTCCAATTCCATGGCACATAACAACAACAACAACAACAAGTGTTTAAATGTGTTGGAAGAAACGATTTCAATAAGCCTCTTCTTGTACTTGGTGCTGAGTTGGCTCTGACTGATGGTGACCTTATGAATAACAGAAAGAAACATGACCCCACCTGTGTCATCTTCATAAGCATCTTACCTTTTCTTTATAATTAGTTAATGTGTATAAGATTAATTTTAATTCAAGCCAAAGTAATCCTGTTTTATAACTTAAATTTCAAAATGGTTTCCAAGAGCTATATGGGTATAGACTGAAGGAAGATCAAAAGGACTTGGCTGTTTTTTGTAGAATACCTTGTAAGGAGAGGACATTCTGCCTTCTCTTAAATTATTTTAAGGATATTAAAGGGGTAGAACTTTTAATAACATGGAATAAGCCTTGTCTACCACAGAAGGCTGGCAGTTCAAACCCACCAACCACTCCTCAGAAGGAAGGTTGGACAATCTACTTCTGTAGAGAAGTAGTTGTTGTTGTTTGCCATTGAGTTGGACCCAACTTATAGCGACCCCTCCTTGTAGAGATACTGCCTTGGAAACCCAAGGGAGGGTTGTTATGAGTTGGCTCTGACTCGATGGCAGTACGCTTGGTTTGGTTTAGTTACCATAGAGTTAGTGACAGGAAGTATTTATGATCATGTTGGCTTTACACATTTATTGAGTGCTCCAAAGGAATCTGACACTGTATTAGATTCTAGAGCTACACAGATGCTTACAAAGTTTTGCAGCATTTACAGTTGTGCTTTTGTGATTTTTGAGGTGTTGGATGTTATTGCCACAACTGTTGAAAATGGAGCTTCACTTAAGTGGGAAAAACTTCCATTAATTGTGTTGGAAATGCTTCAGTAAAAGGAAAAAATAATTAATAATAATAAAAAAAATCTAAGGTCATTTCAAATCTTTAGGAAGAGAATCACAGATGACAGCTGTAGCATTAGCCTCAATGACAGGAGTGTAAGTAGTTTTGTATCATTGTCCTGGTGGTTAAATATAGTGATCAGATGCTATAGGAAGAGATTTATTTCAGAAAAGCTTTGTAATAGGAAGTGAAGTGTACCCTATGAAAGAATATTCTGTACCCAAGGACCACACTTGACTTTGTCACCAATGGAATCAGAGGGACTTGCCTGTCAGGTGTTACTAAATATTTGGTTTGTCCTCATTAACATGATTACAAATGTGAGAGAGTTAGTTCCTTTCAATGGGTTGATTTCCCAAGTGAGTTCTTTAGCCAAAAGAGGGTTGGTACACCTAAAAATAAACAACTCTTGGTGACATTGGCTTTTTATGATGAATAGTTATAAGGATAAGCCAAGTAGACCAATTCCAGTGACATGTCAGTGGCATAAAATGTCTGTAAAGTTATCTTCTTTCATTACTCTTCCTTGCTTTGTAAAATTTAGTTGAAAAATCTGTTTGAAGGACATTGACTATTCACTTCTATTTTTATATTCTGAATGTTATGACAAAAATAACAGAGAAATCCAAAGTTAATGTTGGCAACTAGGGAAGAATGCTGTGCATTTGATGTAACATTCCAGGAATTTATGCTCGATATAGTGTAGATTGGGAGCTCTGATGGCACAGTACTTAAGGCATTTGACTGCTAACCAAAAGGATGGCAGTTCAAACCCACCAGCCACTCCTTGGAAGGAAGGTTGGACAATCTACTTCTGTAGAGATACTGCCTTGGAAACCCGAGGGGTCGCTATGAGTAGAATCAACTCGACAGCAGTGAGTTTGTGTTTTGTTACAGTATAGATTGGAGGGACCTCTAAGAGCCAAATTTATAATTTTATCCTTTGTTGAAGTAGCTTAGCATTAGAGAATTCAGGAAAACTCTCACAGGAGGTAGGGTACTACTGGAAGAGGAAACACTCTACTGGGACTCACTTTCACTACTGCTAATTAAGTCATCTGAAAGGACTTGCACTTGCAGTGCCTGTGTTAACTATGATGTTGAAGTTGAGTGGGAACCTTATTTCACAGCTTTATGCTGACAAGATAATTCAAAAAGTAATTAAAGACAAAAAAGTAATGAAATATATGGAGAGGAATAGAAACCTGTTCAGAGACAGGTAGAAATACAAAGGGAGCTATTTGTGTGAGCTAAGCAAATTAAGCACACAATAGTATAACTTAAAATCTATATTATATGCTATATATATTGTAGTGTGAAACCAATCTAATGAATAAAATTTAAGATCCCATGGATGATTTAGAGGGTGGAGATAGGAAAATAACAGCACAAAGAACTGAGTGCAGTGCTTGAATATACCTAGTGTCGTGTGCTTCTCTGCTTGGACAGGCATACACACAACACATACACACACAGGTAAAACCACCCAAAAGCAAGCCCACTGCCATCGAGTTGATTATGGCTCAGAATGAACCTATAGGACAGAGTAGAAATGCCTCATAGGGTTTCTAAGGCTGTAAATCTTTACAGAAGCAGACTGCATCATCTTTTTCCTGCTGTGCAGCTGGTAGGTTTGAACTGCCAACCATTTGGTTAGCAGCCAAATGCTTTAACTACTGTTCCACCAGAGTTCCTTATACACAGGCCATAATAAGCAATACTCAAAGAAATAATATTTTCTGAACCAGATATTAGACTTGAGTCTACATATTGACATGTCTTTGACAAGAAACATATTAATGAAAAGAAACTGACGTCAAGACAAATTCTTGTGAAATTCTTAATTTGAAAGTCAGAGAAAGAATCCTTCAGCATTTGGTCTGGACATAAAATAAAACTGACCAGCTTCAAAGAAAGAAAGTGATAGTTCAATTAAAAAAAAAAAAATCACACCACAATAAATGCAAAGAGGTTGTGGAACATTTATAGTTTTAAGGGGTGACATTTGTGATCTAGGATTTTTCTATTCAGCTAAATTGCAATTTATTTGCATCAATGAATGTGGCATTTTATTTAAAAAATGGCAGTAAAGTTTGAAACAAAAATAAAATGAACTTTAAATAATGTTTAATATGTACTAAACAAAATGTGAATATCATAAACATACTAAACATTGGGAAGTGCTCTGAAAAATTGCAGTAATAATAAACTAAGTCTAAAATTCTCAGATGATATCAATAATATCATAATAGGGATCTGGGAGAGGAAATGAATGAAGAAAAAAATGCACTATTATCTAGAGTAAAAGTAATATGTAATTTTTTGTTTGTAATCTTCATACTTAAGCAAATTGAGATCCAAGTCATCATTAGTAGATTCATCAATAGGATGAATATTTGAAATCACCAAGAAAATAAATTATATTTAGGAAACTATAAATTAGGAAATAATAAGGAAATAGAAACTACAAATGGATCATAAATATATAACAAAATAAACAGAAAGTGTACAGATTAAATAATTTAATCATGACACAGAAAAACTAAAAACTGATAAGAGTATACATTAACAACTATTTGAACCACTTGGAAAATGATGTACTATGACACTATTTTGTCAAAAAGAGATTAAAAGATTACAAATAATTAAAAAAAAATGATGAAGTAACCAATCAAAATTTTGAGATGTCTCCAGAGCTTTAAAAGAGACAAACTTAAAATTTTATTGTTCTTACAAAACAATGAAAATAATCATTAACATTTAAGTCAAAATTTAGAAAAAATTAAATTAAGTAGGATAGGAATTTTTGTTGTTGTTGTTAGGTGCCATTCAGTCAATTCAGACTCATAGTGACCCTGTGTACAACAGAACGAAACACTGTCTGGTCCCGCAGCAGCCTCACAATCCTTGCAATACCTGAGCCCATTGTTGAAGCCACTGTGCCAACCCATCTCATTGAATGTCTTCCCATTTTTTGCTAACCCTTCACTTTACCAAGCATGTTATCCTTCTCCAGGGAATGGTCCCATCTGACAACATGACCAAAGGAGGTGAGATGCTTTCTGGCTGCACTTCTTCCAGGACAGATTTGTTAGTTCTGGCAGTCCACAGCACTGTCAGCATTCTTAGCCAACACCACAACTCAAAAGCATCAACTCCTCTTCAGTCTTCCTTATACATTATCCAGATTTCACAAGCATATGAGGCTAATGAAAATACCACGGCTTGGGTTAAACCCACCTCAGTCTTCAAAGAGACATCTCTGCTCTTCAACACTTGAAAGAGGTCTTTTGCAGCAGATTTTTCCAATGCAATCTGACATCTGATGTCTTGACTGCTGCTTCCATTAGTGTTAATTGTGAAACAAAGTAATATGAAACATTTGACGACTTCAATCTTCTCTCCATTGATCATGATGCTCCTTTTTTGTCCAGTTGTGAGGATTTTTGTTTTCTTTATGTTGACATGTAATACATACTGCAGACCATAGTCTTCAATCTTCATCAGTAAATGCTTCAAGTCATCCTCACTTTCAGCAAGCAAGGTTATGTCATCTGCATCTCACAGGTTGTTAATGAGCCTCCCTCCAATCTTGATGCCATGTTCTTCTTCATATAGTTCAGCTTCTCGGACTATTTGCTCAGCACACAGATTATTCAATATGGTGAAAAAATACAACCCTGATGCACTCCCTTTCTGATTTTAAATCACTCAGTATCCCCTTGTTCTGTTCCAATGACAGCTTCCTGATCTATGTACAGGTTCCTCATGAACACAATTAAGTGTTCTATAATTCCCATTCTTCTCAATGTTAACCATAATTAGTTATGCTCCACACAATCGAATGCTTTTGTGTAGTCAATAAAACACAAGTAAACATCTTTCTGGTATTCTTTGCTTTCAACCAGATCCATCTGACATTGGCAATGATATCCCTTGTTCCACATCCTTTTCTAAATCCAGCTTGCATTTCAGGAAGTTCCCTGTTAATATATACCTCAATCATTTTTTAATTATTTTCAGCAAGATTTTACTTGCATGAGATATTATTTGATAATTTCCCCATTCTGTGGCATCACCTTTCTTTGGAATGGGTACAAATATAGATGTCTTCCAGTTTATTGACCAGGTAGCTGTCTTCCAAACTCCTTAGCATGGACGAGTAAGCACCTCCAATACAGCATCCTTTTGTTGTAACATCTCAGTGGCTATTCCTTCAATTCCTGGACCCTTAAGTATATATGTGTGTGTGTGTGTGTGTGTGTGTGTGTGTATTTGCCAATTCCTTCAGTACAGTTTCAACTTCCTCCTTAAATACCATTGGTTCTTGATCTTATTCCACCTCCTGAAATAGATGAACATCAACCAGTTCTTTTTGGTACAATGACTGTGTATTCCTTCCATCTTCTTTTGATGTTTCCTGCATCATTTTTTTGCCCATAGAATCTTTCAATATTGCCACTCGAGGCTAGAATCTTTTTTTCTTCAGTTTTTTTCAGCTTGAGAAATGCTGTGCGTTCTTCCCTTTTGGTTTTCTAACTCCAGATCTTTGCATATTTCACTATAATTGAGTGTCTTCTTGAGCTGCTCTTTGAAATCTTCAGCTCTTCTATCTTGTCATTTCTTCTGTTTGCTTTAGCTACTCTCCATTTAAGAGCAACTTTCAGAATCTCTTCTGACATCCATTTGGTGTTTTCTTCCTTTCCTGTCTTTTCAATGACCTTTTACTTTCTTCGAGTATGGTGTTTTCAATATCAGATTTTTGGTCATTGGTGTTCAATGCAGCAAATCTTTTTTTCAGACAGTCTCTAAATTGAGGTGGGATATAATCACCATGGGAGCTCTGGTAGCATAGTGGCTAAGGCACTTGACTGCTAACCAGAAGGCTGGCCGTTCAAACCCACCAGCCACTCCTCGGAAGGAAGATGGGACAATCTACTTCCGTAGTGATACTGTCTCGGAAACCCAAGAAGGGGTCTCTATGAGTTGGGTCTGACTCGATGGCACACAACAACAACAACAACATAATCACCCTAATATTGTGGCTCTCATGGACTTGTTTTAATTATCTTCAGTTTCAAGTTGAACTTGCATATGAGCAGTTGATGGTCTGTTCCACAATCAGCTCTTGGTCTTATTTTGGATGAAAATATTGAGCTTCTCCATCATCTCTTTTCACAGATGTGGTCGATCTGATTCCTGTGTCTTCCCAACTGGTGAGGTCCACATGTATAGCCACCATTTATGTTGTTTAAAAAAAGTTATTTACAATGAATAAGTTGTTGGTCTTTGCAAAATTCTATCATGTGATCTCCAGCATCATTTCTATCACTGAGGCTATTTTTTCCAACTACTGGTGATTCTTTTTAGTTTCCAACTTTTGCATTCCAATTACCAGTAATAGTCAATACATCTTTATTGCATGTTTGGTCAATTTCAGAATGCAGAAGTTGGTAAAAATCATTAATTTCCTTGTCTTTGGCATTGGTGGTTGGTGTGTAATTTGAATAATAGTAGTACTAACTGGTCTTCCTTGTAGGTAATATGGATATTACCCTATCACTGATAGCATTGTACTTCAGGATAGATCTTCAATCATTCTTTGTGACAATGAATGCTTCACCATTCCTCTTCAATTTGCCATTTGAGCAAAATAGATCATATGACTTTCTGATTCAAAATGGCCAAAAAACCAGTCCATATCAGCTCACTGATGCCTGGAATCTTTATGAGTTCCATTTTATTTTTTTATAACTTCCAATTTTCTTATATTCATACTTTGTATATTCAGTGTTCTGATTATTAATGGATATTTATAGCTTGTCCTTCCCATTTTGAGTTGTGCCACATGAGCAAATGGAAAACTTTACTCCATCCATATCATTAAGGTGGACTCTACATTGAGGATGCTGCTCTTCCTTAGTCATATTTTGAGTGCCTTCCAACCTGAGGGGCTCATCTTCTGGCACTATATCAGACAATATTTCAGGGCTATTCAGAAATACTTTAAAATTTAGCTAACCTAATCAAGCTTTAAAAGAAATTATGCTTTTGAGAAATGACATATGGGTTTAAACTTAATATGAGAGATAAAAACCATAGGATCATAATATTTTAATAATTATTGCAAATTAGTCATTGAGCACCTATTTTGTTCCAAGTTTTGTTGTAGATGTAAAGATACATTAATCTACTAAGCAATCAAAGATCTGTGCCTTCAGGCAGGTGATATCATAGCAGTGAGGAGAGAGACAGTAAGCAATAAATATAACAGGTAAGTAAATAATATTAGAAAATTATGCATACTCAGGGAAAAAAAAGGAAAAGGTAGAGTAGGAAAGAAAGGTGATTATAGTTATTGGGTGCAATTATAAATTGGATCCTCTAAAAGTCCTCTGAGAAATTGATACTAGGGCAAATACTTGATGATGTTGAAAGATTCTGTCATCTTGATATCTTGGGAAAGAATTATTCAGTAACAAGAAAGAGTTCATACAAAAACTCCAAAAAAGGCGTATGGCTAGAGTGCAGTGCCATGGTGGAAAATGCTAGGAGATAAAAAAAGAAATGGAATGTATGGCCAAATCATGTAGGCCTTGGTAGACACAATGATGTACGTGTTTATCACGTCTTTTTCATTTGCTTCCTGGGCACACAGGTAAATCATACTTCCCAGTAGTCTGAAGAGATAAATGCAATAATATCTTGCCAGCTGAATGTAGGTGGAAGTGATTTATGTCTCTTTTAATGCTGACATGAAATCCTCATCCAGTTCACACTTTCTCTCTCTCTCCTTATTGGTCATTTGGCTGAAAGAGATCCAGTAGAGTGCCCCAAGAAGGTCTTAAGGGACAGAAAAGTCACATAATGGAAGGAGTCTGTATTCTTCTGTCACCCTTGGGAGAAAAGTCATGTAAGAGATCCATCCAACTTGTATCACAGTGTGATCATCAGGATTAAAAAAACGCAGAAAACTACCATTAACAATGGTAAGGATGTTGACTTTCAATCTTTGTGAAATGAGGATACAAGGCAGGGTTTTGAATAGAGGAGTGATTTCATCTGACTTGAATTTTAAAATTTCACTCTGGCTGCTTTGTAGATGCAGTAGGAAGAGATTAGGTAGAATGCTACTAGAATAATTCTAGTAAGAAATGATGGTGCCTGGAGCACTTCACCAGTAAAAGAAAAGATGAGAAATTCACAGCCCCTAGATAGAGTTTGAAAGGCACTCTGGTGGTGCAGTGGGTAAGGTATTTGGCTCCTAACCAGAAGGTCAGCAGTTCAAATCCACCAATCTTCAAACATAGGAGAAGATTAGGCAAACTACTCCCTTAAAGATTGACAGTCTTGGAAACACTTTTGGGGTCACTATGAGTTGGAATCTACTTGATGGCACTGGGTTTAGATAGAGTTTGAAGACTGAGGCAACAAATTTGATTTTCATATTAGTTGTGAGGATTAAGTAAAGTGAGGAGTCAAGGATGATGCTGAAGTTTTTGACCTGAGCAATTGGGATGATAAAGTATTCATTAGCTGAGGTACGGAAGGTGGTGATGAAGGTTTGGTGGAAAGAAGAGCTCAGTTTTGGATATTTGAGGTTTTAGATTCTAACTAAGCAGTTGCTTACTTAGTTCACTCTACACATAATAAATAACTGGCATAATTCAATTTAATGATGATTTATTTAAATAACATAATCTTTAAAAAACCTATACACATGCTACCAGAAATGTTGTTGTTGTTGTTATGTGCCGTTGAGTCGGACCCGACTCATAGCAACCCCTCCTTGGGTTTCCCAGGCACTATCACTACAGAAGAAGAGTGCCCAACCTTCCTTGGGAGGAGTGGCTGGTGGGTTTGAACCACCAGTGCCTGGATAATACTCAATATTTTTATTAATCACTCTTAATCTTTGAGAATGGTGTTCTATTATAATTTGTGTTTCTTCAGATACTGCTGAGATTAGAATTTAGTCATGTTTAGTGCCCCATCTTATTTCTATCATAAATTACTTATTGATACCCTTCATATATTTTTCTATTGGGACCTATTTATAGCTTTGTAGATTTTAAAAGCCCTTAGCATGTTATGATAGTTGATCATTTCTCTCTGATACATTTTACCAATGTATTCCTTCTTTTCTTCACTTTTCCCAATTATAAAAATCTCAGAATGTTGATCCAAAATTATAAATAAAAGTATTGCTTGTATTCTTCCTTCTCTTTAATATAAAATAAGCATAGCATCAAATAGAATAATACATTTCTAACTTCATTTATTTCTACTTTGGATCTCTATAAAGATATGTTTTGTGTTAAATTGTTTCAAGAAGTTACATCCCCATTTTTCAAAATAATCTATTTTAACATCATACCTCCATGTAATGCAATGATTGCGTACTCATGGAAGTTATAATTACTTTGAAAGAGTGATAGCTTCTATTTATGATCTGAGATTTTTATCATATCGAAAGTGAATAGCCAATATCACTAATAGGTGGCCATGAAGGCACTGTGGGAGTTGGCCAAGGATATTTTGAAAGCTGTGACCCCAGGAGACTCTTAAGTCAGTCCTGGAGAGCACCATGTTATCAGGAGAATGGAATGTGAACTGGTAGCAGAGAAGTCTCAAAGAATTTTGATGAACACCATTCCTTTTGTTTTTATTGTGACATCATCACACCAGGTAACTTTTGCCTCAGAGCATTGTGAAATTAACACTTAACATTTGTCAGTTGATATATTGTGTGTCTCTAACTTTCAATCTGGAGGATTTTTCGCATTCCAGCTTTATCTCCTCTTTGATTTACACCACCTTGTCCTTGATTTGTTTTTTTGTTGTAAAGAACTAACTTTTGGGTTTGTTTATCCTTCTCATTCTCTTAGTTTTTGAGTTCCTTTATTTTTTATCTTACTCCCTCCCATTTTTTTCTTTGATTTGGCTCTGTTTTTTTTTTTTTTTTAATTTAATTCCTTAAATTGTGCATTTTTACTCAGCCTTTAAAAACACATTACCATTTTTGCTGAACATTTCCCTTTTAGTTCTCTTTTACTTGTATTTTTAAGTTTTATATGTAGTATTTTCATTATATACCAGTTTTATTGTTGTTGTTGTTGTTATGTGCTGTTGAGTCATCTCTACCAGTTTTATATACTTATTTCCATTATAATTCTTTATTGACTTGAGTTATGATGTGTTTCAAAATTTTCAACAATAAAAATGGAAAAACATTTATCTTATAGAAAATGATTTCTAACTGATCTGATGATTTATTCTGTATTAAACCACTTTTCTGAAAATTATTGGGACTAGTTTATTAACTTCATATGGTCAGTTTTCTGTGTTTAATTGAATAGGTATCTACTCACTAATTACTAGTTTAAGGTCCTATGTAGTTCTATTCGAACAATTTTGTTAATTATGTGGTTTAAATGTTCATATTTTTTCTTGTCTGTTGATTGATCTACATACATACTATATTTATTTTACATCATGCTAGTAATTGTTCCATCTTGTGTTACGGTGTTTTCAATTTTTTTTGCCTATTATTTAATTCAGGATTCTTGATATACATCAATATGTGAATAAGCCATGTTCTTCTATTGATGGAAATCAGGTTAATTTTACTTTGAAACTTTGTAAATAATGTTACGACCAATATTCAGAGTATGTCTCTCAGTGTATGTGTGCTGGAATTTCTTTTGGATATATGCCTAGTAGTGGAATTCATAGCTTATGAGCATTTTCAACTTTAGTAGATAATGCTGTCTTTTCCAAAGTATTATGTCAATTACACTGCCACAATCAGTAAAGGAGAATTCTCATAACCAACATTAGTCATTTTGATGCATGGACAGGTAGGTGAACCTCATTCAAGTTCAAGTTTTATTTCCTTGATGACTTTCATATGTTTGTTGGTCATTTGTATATCATCTTTTGTAAAGCATTTATTCAAGGCTCCTGATCATTTTTCTGTGGGATTTTTGGGCATTTTCTTGATCGAAGGTTTTCATTTATTCTAGATATATGATTTTTGTAAGTTTAATGATTTGCAAATAAATTTTCCCACATATTGTTTACCATATAAATAATTATGTATTTTTATATTTTTAGTAACACAATTTAGTTCCTTTGCAAATATATTTAGACCATTGTGGTAGGATTTTAATTCTTTCCTAATTTTTAAAATTTTTAAACATTAAAAAACATTAGTATTTTGCATATAACAATTCCAATATCTGAAGTATCTCAGAGTGTATTTCTCTTTTCTCTTTTTCCTTGCTAATTTACTCTCATGGTTTCTTTGTGTATTTGTGTGTATGGGGGAATAAGTGTGGGGGGAAAATAAGGTCTTACTCTCTGGTTAGAACTGATTTTTTTTTCTCCTGCTTAGTCTAAGCATGACAAAAGTCTTAGGATATGTTAACTTCATTTCTCATGAAAAGTATAATATACTGTAATTTATGTTTAATTTTCTAAGAAAAGTGAGACAAGAGAACTTTAAATATGAGTATAACATGATATTGTGATAACTGATAATGAAAAGAAAGAGAGAGAGCATGTAAAATGATTTAGGAAGATACATGGAAGTCAGAGATTAGTTAGAATGTTATTGTAATCATCTTGATAAGAAGACAGGTAAAATAATGGTTGTGGTAAGAAAGGATACAACAACTCACAAAAACAATGAAGATTTACAAGTAATATCAATATAAATAGAAACAAAAAGAATAAAACACGTTGTTGATCAAATCTGCAGATCTTTATAAAGAGGCACTTTCATTTACTGCTGGTGGAAATATAAATTGGCTAAATCTCCAGGTAAGGAATTCAGTAATGTATACCATAAACTATAAAAACAAAAAGTACACAGTATACCTTTCACCAGCAATTCCACCGTTAGAAATAGCTAAAGAAATATTCAGACAAGCCTGTAGAATTGTATGAACAACTAATGTATTTATGGTTTGTGTAATAGTTCTTTACTGACCAAGGTGGTTTGATTTCACGGGTAAGAAAATGGCTCGCAAATCTAAACTAGTCAAAATGGAGAGTAAAAAACAAATTCTGAAGCTACTTAACTCTATCTCTGAGATATAGTTAAATAACTTCCACTCTGCTCTGTTCTCCTACTTGTTCAAACCTAACTTTTTTTTTTTCTTTTTCCTATTTTTCCCCATATCTAATTTCCTTCTTCTTGATGTCTTTGAATTTCAGTCACTCCTCCACACTGTAGGTAGATGATTATGTAAAGTCCCTGCTAGGAAAAAAAAAAAAAATCTCTCCTACCCACTCCTGTCAGGCTAAAAAATTCTTCCACGAAATGCAAGATCCTCTACATTTTGGCCCTGTCTCACTTTCTCTAATACATTTCCTGCAACTCTTCAAAATACATCCTGTATTCTAGTTACTCAAAGTTTCTGGGACATATATTCTCACGTCTTCTGCTTTTGTGCAAGCTCCAGGAACATCTTTCCCACATTTTCTCTATTTTTCCAAAGTCTTATTGATCTTCTTTTTACAGGAAGGAAAAAAAAAATCCATAGTATCTGTTATGGTAATTCATCGATCTAATAGCATCCCCATAAATCTGTCCTCCCTATTCAAGCTCAAGCCTCTAAAGGTAGCACATATTTGGTTGAATTTAATGACCTTTTCAGCTAAAGGAAGATCATTCTGTAATAAAAAGTCATCCTTGAGGACTAAGATCAAATATTACTATACCTGAAATTGTCACAAGTTCATTCATTTATCTCTGACGTCATTCGCATTTCTGTTCTTCCCACGTATTTTCCCTTCCATTCAAGTCAATGGCCATGACAGCCCAGATAGGTAACATTATTTGTTTGTACTGGTCACAATTTCCATCTCTATTCTTCAGTCTAGAGAGGATTGCTTTTGCTCATGTTATTGCCAATTCAAAGTAAGGGAAATAATTTTAAAGATTAATTACTAAGAGAAAATTATAATTTTTTTGAATTCCTGAAGGAGGCAGAGACAAAGACTTTAAGTGAGAAGATTGAAGCAGCATCATATTTGGTTCTATTTTTGCCCCATCTGTCAACCAGAGACTAGGAAAAATTCTTCATGACACAATTGAGCTCCAGCAATCGTTATAGTAATGGCCTTGTTGTCCCTAGTGTTACAAAAATATGATGTGTGCTACTATTAACTGAAGGAGCTCTGGTGGTGTAGTGCATAAGGCATTTGACTGCTAACCAGGTGGTGGTTCAAACCCACCAGCTACTCCTTGAAAGGAAGATTGGGCAATCTACTTCTGTAGAGATACCCCCTGGGAAACCCAAAGAGGGGTTGCTATGAGTCAGAACCAACTCGAGGGCAGGGAGTACTATTAACTGAAATGTTAGAATCCATCCAGAGGCATCTGGGAAGACAGGTCTAGTGAGCTCCTGATGAAAAATGATCCACTGAAAACCCTACGGAGCACAGCTCTATTCTGACATAACATACATGGAGTCATCATGAGTTGGAGCTGACTTTAAGGAAACTGGTTATTGACCTCATTAACATATGCATAGAACACCACTCAGAAAGTGTCTCTCATCTTACTCCACCTCACCTCCCCCCTGCAAAATAAATAAAGAACAGAACAGAAAATATGTTTATAGAAAAGTTCCTTTCTCATAGCACCCATAACTTTGCAGCTTTAGGTTGAACTCAGATCATTGTCCTTCATTAATCCATGTAATAATTGAGACCATACCTGGGAGTTTTCTAAATGGAAATATATATTTCCATCAGGTGTTTTGCATTTGTAAGATACATTTTTTGGAATACAATATTTCCAAGTCTGTGTGAAATCTTCAATTTCAAATTTCAGTTGGATCAAGATTGTAATAAATGAGAGACCATCTTCCTGAGTCCCTTAGTAAATTACTTTTAAAAATCAATTGTCTTTCAATACCTTATTATGCAATAGTCCCTTAATAATAAATACTCTCAACAGTAATAATTTTCTTCTGGGTAAAATGTCTTCATTGTTTGTATTTATCACTATTCCTCTTGAATTAGACATTAATGTTTCCCAAAGTTAGAGGTGTTGGGATTATCTTCTCTTCATTCATTATTTCCTACATTTCCTTTGCTTGTTCTTACACTGAAAAAACACCTAGAGAACAGTGCCAAGATATGTAGCATTGCTTTTATCCATTGTTTTCCCTTGTTTTTAAAAATCACCTAATAAGAATACAATAATTTTTATCTTAAATATTATTTATTTAATTTTGTGTACTTTAAAAACCTCCATCTTGATACCATTTGACAGAACATTGAATACTCATGTTTGGCTGCTATCTAGTTAGGAAATGAGACTGTATCATTCTCTCCTCTGTTACTGTCAAGGGCTTCCTGAGTGATTCTGAGTTATTTCTTGGTGTGTAAGCTCTCTCTGCCATCATAATCTCTACTTGGCTTCTCTGACCTAACAGACACTTGCTTCCATGTCTCTTCAAAAACCTGACCCAGCTGGGGCCTCTTTTCTGACTGCTCCATTCCTCAAGGGTGCTCCATTCCATTATCTCTTTGGAACTTGACCTCTTTTTCTGAACAAATGAGTCACGTTTATCTAAACCTTACCTTTCAAATATATATTTTTTTCTTTTGCTTATGTTTGGGGCCTCTGGAAATTTGAGCCTGGGGAAAAGAAAAACAAATACTCTGAACTTTCTTCCTAAGAATGCCTTGGCTCTTACCCTTTCTGTGTCTCTGCAGCAGACACAAAGCCTCCATATCCATTTCACATAGATCCTGCTCCCCAGAGCTCTTTTATTCCAAAGTAAAGTGAAGAATTTATAGTCATCTGGTAAATTCAAACACAGTAATTCAACTGTTTAGGGGAAATTTTATTGTTTAATTTTTTGGCCAGGTTTATCTTATGAATCAATATTATTAATTATATATCACTGGTAATGAATTGTGTTGCTAGTGCTATGTCAAATATTTTACATATATGGTTGCATAAGATGTCTAGATTTAGCAAATGAAAAATCTCCCCTTTATTTTAGTCAATGTTGTATTTTATGAACCATGCTACAGACAGTCAATAAAATATGCTTAGGAGTATGGCCTGTGGATCAGAGACCTGGGTTCAATTCTGTGTCTGCCAAATAGTACATGTATGACCTTGTATAAGTTATTAAACATTATTTTGTCCCATGAATTTTTAGAAAAAGCTCATTTATTTATTAAATTGATTTTTACATTTTCTTTGCTTGCTTTTGTAGCGTGAAAATCATTTTTTTCTTCCAGTAAACAAGTAGTTAACCGTGAGCCTGATTCTTTTCAGATAAAATGTGGAAAGCAAAAACACTGAAGATGTGATATAATCATTGGCTAGTTGCTCAGAATACTTACATTGTTAGGACACAATAGAAGAAATGAGGTATAATCTCAGAATAAAGTAGCTTATTAGAGCATATTACATGCCGATTCATAATATTAAGCAGACTTAATCTGTCAAAGAACAAAGATAAGTAAACATTTCTCTTTTTCTTTACTTCTTTCTTTTACTTATTTTCATCTTACATAGTATTATCAAGGTCAGTATTTCTGTGTCCAAACACCTGAGGACTGCATTCAATGGCATACTTTTCATATTCTTTACACTAAAACAGACGAGGAAGAAAGGCCTGGTGATCTAATTCCAAAAATCAGCCACTGAAAACCCTATTTATTGTAATAGTCCAATCAGCAATCAGTCATGAGGCTGACACAGGATTGAACAGCATATTGTTCCATTGTGCATGGGGTTGCCTTGAATGAGGGCTCAGTCAATGGCAGTTTACAGCAACAATCTCCCATGCAGCATACCCAGACTGGACGACTTTGCTCATGTGATTTACTCATTCAGGATTCCCACCTCCTCTCTTATACCTCATTGCAATTCTTCAATCTTGCAAGTTTTGCTTAGGGCCTGCTACCCCTTTTCCTTTTCTTAGCAGTTTTGATCACTATGTTTCAATAACATTTAGGTTTATATCTAGGGTAGCATTGATTTCAGTCTGTCTGTTTATTTATTTATTTTAAATTATATTTTAAAATAAAAAATCTGAATTATTTAATAACACTTAAATAATATAATCTTCTCACTAAGAAGACTTCAGGTCCAAGCAATTTTATAAGTGAGTTCTACAAAATTTAAATTTTTCCAGACAATAGAAAATAGGAATATTCCTCTGACCATTTTATAATAGTAAGATAAGCCTGATATCAAAATTACATGAGGATAGTAAAAGAAAAGTAAATTATAGACCAATAAACTCATGAACATAGAAGAAAAATCCTAAGCATTATATTGGCAAATTGAATTCAGGAAATATACCAAAAAGTATTCATGAATTCACCACAATAAAAGATTCAAGAGAAGAAAAAAACAAAATACGCTTTTCTCAATACCAGAAACGAGCCTACTGCCATGGAGTTGATTCCGACTCACAGTGAGCCTATAGGACAGAACAGAACTGCCCCCTAGGGTTTTCAAGGCTGTAATTCCTTACTGAAGCAGACTGCAGAATGAGGTCAAACGGCCAATCTTTTGGTTAGCAGCTGAATGCTTTCACCACTGTGCCACCAGAACTCACTTTTCTCAGAAAAATAAATGAAAAAACAAACTCATTTTCATCTAGTTAATTGTGACTCATAGAGACCTGCTTTGGGTTTCGGAGGTGGTAAATCTTTAGAGAAGTAGATTGCCCTATCTTCTTTCTGTGGAGTGGCTGGTGGGTTGGAACTGTCAACTTTCTGGTTAGCAGTCAAATGGCTTAGGCACTATGCCACCACAGCTGGATAATATTCAAAGTCTATTAATAATTTTCAGAAAAAAAAGAAAGAAATATTGCTAGCAAATTATGAATGTTGTTAAATGCCATGGAGTTGGCTCTCACTAATAGTGACTCTATGTATAACAGAACAAAAACACTTCCTGGTCCTGCACCATTCTCACAATCCTTGCTATGTTTGAGCCCATTGTTGGATCCACTGTATCCGTCCATTTCATTGAGAGTCTTCTCTGTTTCACTAACCCTTTACTTTACCAAGCACGGTATCCTTCTCCAAGGACTGGTCCCTTTGACAACATGCCTAAATTATGTGAGTCTTGCCATTGTCATTTCTAAGGAACATTCTGGCTGTACATATTCCAATACAGATTTTTTCATTCTTCTGGCAGTCCATGGTATTTTCAGTATTCTTTTCCAACACCACAATTCAAATGCATCAATACTTCTTTGATCTTCCTTATTAATTGTCCAGCCTTTACATGCATATGAGGTGATTGAAAATATCATGGCGTGAATCAGGCACACCTTAGTCTTCAAAGTGACCTCTTTGCTTTTTAACATTTTTAAGAGGTCTTTTGCAGCAGACATATGCAGTGCAATATGTTGTTTGATTTCTTGACTGCTGCTTCCATGGGCATCGATAGTGGATCCAGTAAAATGAAATCTTTGACAACTTCAATCTTTTCTCCATTTGTGTTAGACTGGATTCTCTAGAGAAACAAAAACCAGAAAAGCTTATATGTATATAAAGAGAGAGAAAAACTTATCTTAGGAAAATGGCTCACAAATGTGTAGAAGCCGGCAAGTCCAAAGTCCCTGAAGCAAACGTCAGGCTGGAGGCTTTTCTTAGCTTCCGCAACCACAGGGGCCCAAAAGCTCAAGGCTGCCAGGCAGTACAACAGCTGTTGACTCCAATGAATAATGAATCCAAGATCTCCAGGCCAAACAGTGGACTGGTCACTCACAGACAATTGTAGGCAGCACAACAGAATCCCGATCCACAGAAAAATGTCTCTCTTCCCAGGATGTCCCTGGGTATCCTGGAAGCAGGCCACACCCCTAGGAAAACTCCCTCTGAACAGATTGGCCACTCAGAACACAGTCATCCAATCCCATCATGAGGAAAACCACACAGAACCGGGGTCCAGCCAAGTTGACACACAGCTCCAACTATCACAGTCCACCCCTTGTCAACTTGGCAGTTGTATACATCTTCCTAACCATATATAATCTCTAAATAAGGACAATTATAGAGTCATATTTGTGCCTAACATGATATGCTAACACACATACAACCAAAATGCATTAACCTTATTTACATTTCACAGTTCATAACAGAAGGAAACAAAAATATTTGATACACATATAGAATGAAGAAATATAACAATCATAGTCCTCCTCGTTTCTGCAGCTGGTCACATGTTCATAGCTGATATTCAGAACTATCTTCT
>NW_006921727.1:5402732-5453378 GCF_000298275.1 Orycteropus afer afer
GACAGGAAGCAAAAATTTTTTGAGTGGGTCACTAGGGGTAATAGTGAGTGGTACCACTCCTGTTTCTACCCCTTGGTTCCTGGACCCATGAATCCTGGCTATTGGAGAAACAGAACCATGTATTGGATGTTGGTTTAGAGCATATACATCCTCCCGGAGAACATTGTTCCAAACCTTCAAGGTATTGCCACCTAGCTGGTGCTGTATTTGTGTTTTTAAGAGGCTATTCCATCATTGTATCAAGCCAGCTGCTTCAGGATGATGGGGAACATGGTAAAACCAATGAATTCCATGAGCATAAGCCCATTGCTGCAATTCATTTGCTGTGAAATGAGTCTCTTGATCCGAAGCAATGCTGCATGGGATACCATGACGGTGGATAAGGCATTCTGTAAGTCCATGGATGGTAGTTTTAGCAGAAGCATTGCGTGCAGAGAAGGCGAATCCATATCCAGAATAAGTATCTATTCCAGTAAGAACAAAATGATGGAAGTGGTCCAATGTAATCAATCTGCCACCAGATTGCTGGCTGATCACCCCGAGGAATGGTTCCATATCGCAGACTCAGTGTTGGTCTCTGCTGTTGGCAGATTGGACACTCAGCAGTGGTGGTAGCCAAATCAGCCTTGGTAAGTGGGAGTCCATGTTGCTGAGCCCATGCATAATCTCCATCCCTGCCACCATGGCCACTTTGTTCATGAGCCCATTGAGCAATGACAGGAGTAGCTGGGGAAAACAGAAAGTGTCATCCTATCCATCTGATTGTAAAAGTCCTCCTCTGCTGAGGTCACTTTTTGGTGGGCATTCACATGAGACATAAATATCTTTACTCCTTTGGCCCATTCAGAGAGATCTATCCACATACCTCTTCCCCATACATCTTTATCACCAATCTTCCAATCATGCTCCTTCCAAGTCCCAGACCATCCAGCTAAGCTGTTAGCCACAGCCCATGAATCTGTATATAATCACACATCTGGCCATTTCTTGTTCCATGCAAAATGAACAGCCATATGCACAGCTTGAAGTTCTACCCATTGGGAGGATTTCCCTTCACCACTGTCCTTTAAGGAAGTCCCAGAAAGGGGCTGCAGTGCCGCTGTTGTCCACTTTTGAGTGGTGTCTGCATATCGTGCAGAACCATCTGTAAACCAGGCACTAGTTTTTTCTTCCTCAGTCAACTGATCATAAGGAACTCCTCAAGAGACCATAGGTGCAGAGTGGAACAGGGAAGGTAATGTGGCTGGAGTGGAGACCATAGGCATTTGGGCCACTTCCTCAGGCAACTTACTTGTGCCTTCAGGTCCTGATCGAGCCCGATCTCTGATATACCACTTCCATTTAATGATGGAATGTTGCCGTGCATGTCCAACTTTATGACTCTCTGGGTCAGACAACACCCAGTTCATGATGGATAGCTCAGGCCTCATGGTGACTTGGTGGCCCATGGTTAGGTGTTCAGTCTCTACTAAAGCCCAGTAACAAGCCAAAAGCTGTTTCTCAAAAGGAGAGTAGTTATCTGCAGAGGATGACAGGGCTTTGCTCCAAACTGCAAGGGTCTGCATTGCAATTCACCAATAGGAACCTGCCAAAGGCTCCAAACAGCATCTCTATCTACTGCAGACACTTCAAGCACCATTGGATCAGCAGGATCATATGGCCCAAGTGGCAGAACAGCCTGCACAGCAGCCTGAACCTGTTGCAGAGCCTTCTGTTGTTCTGGGCCCCACTCAAAACTATCAGCTTTCCAAGTCACTTGATAAATAAGCCACAGCAACACACCCAAATGAGGGATATGTTGCCTCCAAAATCCAAAGAGACCCACCAGACATTGTGCCTCCTTTTTAGTTGTGGGGGATGCCAGATACAGTAACTTATCCTTCACTTCAGTAGGAATATCTCAACCTGCCCCACACCACTGGACCCCTAGAAATTTCACTGAGGTGGAAGGTGCCTGAATTTTTGTTGAGTTAATTTCCCAACCTCTAGCACGCATATGTCTCACCAATAAGTCTAGAGTCATCAATACTTCTTCTTTACTAGGTCCAGTCAGCATAATGTCATCAATATAATGGACCAGTGTGGTGTCTTGCGGAAGGGAAAGGCGATCAAGTTCCCTACGGACTAAATTATGACATAGTGCCAGGGAGTTGATATACCCCGAGGAAGCACTCAAAAGTATACTGTTGGCCTTGCCAGCTGAAGGCAAACTGCTTCTGATGGTCTTTTGAAAATGGTATTGAGAAAAAAGCATTGTCCCGATCAATAGCTGCATACCAAGTACCAGGAGGCGCACTAATTTTCTCAAGCAATGAAACCACATCAGGAACAGCAGCTGCAATTGGAGTCACCACCTGATTAAGTTTACGATAATCTACTGTCATTCTCCAAGATCCATCTGTTTTTTTGCATAGGCCAAATAGGTGAATTAAATGAGGATGTGGTGGGAATCACCATCTCTGCATCCTTCAAGTCCTTGATGGTGGCAGTAATCTCTGCAACCCCTCCAGGGATGCAGTACTGCTTTTGGTTTACCATTTTTGTAGGCAGAGGCAGTTCTAAGGCTTCCACTTGGCTTTTCCTACCATAAGAGCCCTTACTCCACATGTCAGAGAGCCAGTGTGGGAATTCTGCCAATTGCTGAGTACATCTATTCCAATTATGCATTCTGGCACCAGGGAAATCACTACAGGATGGGTTCGGGGACCCACTGGACCCACTGTGAGACGCACCTCGGCTAAGGCTCCATCAATAACTTGACCTCCATAAGCCCCCACTCTGACTGGTGGGCCACAATGACGCTTTGGGTCTCTTGGAATTAGTGTCAATTCAGAACCAGTGTCCAGTAATCCCTGAAAATTCTGATTATTTCCTTTTCCCCCATGAACAGTCACTCTTGTAAAAGGCCTCAGATCCCTTTGGGGAAGGCTAGGAGAAAGACTGACATTATAGGATTTTGGCAATGTAGTGGGGTCCTTCCTCAAAGGGACCTGGCCTCCCCTTCATTCAAGGAGCTGTGGGTCTGTAAACTGACTCAAGTCTGGGAATTGATTGAGAGGTCATGACTCTGTATTCTGGCGATTCAATCTAGGTTGCTGTTCACGTGACCTAGAATTCTGCTGTCTATATAGATCAAGTAAATATTTAGTAGGCTTGCCATGTATTTCACTACTAGGAACACCATGAGCAAGTAGCCAATGCCACGATTCCACACGAGTCAGACTATTCTGATTACTGTTCCAACTCTGCTGTCCATTATGGTAACCATGCCCACCTTGCCTTTGTTGATTAACTGCTGCCACTTGGCCCCTACTACCATGGGGTCCAATCAGCCCCATTGTAGTTAAGTGTTTTAGTTCAATTTGGGCAGTTCCCACTGTCAAATCTGGTTTACAAAAAATAGCAATCACAGCAGTCTTCAAGGATGCTGGTGCTCCCTTCACAAATTTATTCCTCACAGTACTGGGAAAGGCGTGTCTTCTGGACTCTCCATTTCTGGCTCCAGGGGTCTAATCTGATAAATCCATTCTAACAGGCCAGTTTCCCAAAGCCTCTGGATAACTTCTTCTACATTAAACCAAGGCAGGTCTGGTACTTCAACTTGGCTTAAGTAAGGTAGGCCACAGCATAATCCATGCTTCAGCAAGCCAACCAAATAAACTATTAGATCCTTTCCTAACCTCTCGAGCTGAGACATTGAATGAAGAATCCATACTTAGTGGACCTAAATTAATAAACTCAGACTGATCCAATCTTACATTCCTTGCACCATTATCCCACACCCTCAGTAGCCATTCTCATGCATATTCTCCAGGTTTCTGTCTGTACATGTTGTCAACATCAAGTAGGTCTTTTCGGTATAGCATATCACTTCCTCAGTCACACTTTCTATTTCACCTCTTGGGGCTCGCTTGGATTTGACTTTAGTTATGGGTCTGGTAGCAGCAATGGGTGTTTGAGGCAGTTTCTGACAGCATTCAGGAATGTCTTCCATAGCCTCTGCCTCAAACAATTACCCAGCAGGAACAGTTGAGTTAATACCATCAAACTGAGAGGGAGGGGATAATGGTTTTACAGTAATCCGTTCAGATGGGAGGGATTCAACAGAATTTACAGGCTCCATATCCTGATCTTCCTGATTATCTGTCCATATGTCCCCATTCCAGGTTTCAGGATCCCATTTTTTTCCAATCAATGCCCTCACTTTAATGCCAGACACTATTCTGAATTGACAATTTAATTGGCATTATAATTCAGCCATCCTTACAATAAGACTCTGGGTTTGGTCTTCAGCAATATCAGCTCTGTTATTAGAATATATAAGGCTTTCTTTCAGAGCACAGCTGGAAGCATTGAGGTCTTTTATGCGGCACTTAATCCGAGACTCAGCATCTTTGAACTCATCTCGTTCTTTCACCAGTTTGTCCAGTGTAAGTAGGACCAACCAACCAGCTTCCTTATACTCCTCATTCTGACAAAATTGAAGAAAAGTATCAAATATCCGATCACCCAGAGCGTCACTTCTCACAAGTACTTGATCTATTGGTGGTAGTATTTCACGTATTAATTTTGCCACCTCATGCCACAGATTAATAGGGCCCTCTTTACTAGCAGACATAGAGTTGCCAGTGTCATTAAAATTAATCAAACTGTAGAACCAATCTAGGAAGCCCATCCTTATGATTTTGTCTCTCTAGAACCACTCCCGGTACCAAATGTTTTAGATTGGGTTCTCTAGAGAAACAAAACCCAGCAAAGCTTATATATATATATAAAGAGAGAGAGAAATTTATCTTAGGAAAATGGCTCACAAAAGTATAGAAGCCAGCAAGTCCAAAGTCCCTGGAGCAAACGTCAGGCTGGGGGCTTTTCCCCACAGAGGCTGAGAAGCTCAAGGTTGGCAGGCAGTACACTGGCTGTTGACTCCAAAGAATGACGAATCCAAGATCTCCAGGTCGAACAGTGGACTGCTCACTCACGGACAGTTGTAGGAAGCACAACAGAATCCTGATCCACAAAAAAATGTCTCTCTTCCCAGGATGTCCCTGGGTATCCTGGAAGCAGGCCACACCCTTAGGGAAACTTCCCCTGAACAGATTGGCCACTCAGAACACAGTCATCCAATCCCATCATGGGAACAACCACACAGAACTGGGGTCCAGCCAAGTTGACACACAGCTTCAACTATCACACCATTTATTATGGTGTTTTATGGGTTCAGTTGTAAAGATTTTTGTTTTCTTTTTGTTAAGTTGTAAGCCATTCTGAAGACTTCAGTCTTTGGTCTTCGTCCGTCAGTGCTTCAAGTCTTCTTCACTTTCAGCAAGCAAGTTTTTTTTCTTTTTTGTTAGTATTTTCCATCTTCTGTAAAGTATGAATAAACTTACAAAAAAAATAATAAATATTGTACTTGATTGGAAATTATCTTTTTCAAATTAGTAATAAATTAAGGATGGTCAGTGTCACTGTATTCATTCAACACTATTTGTAGGTACCAAAAGTCAGTTCACAAAAACTGTGCATGATAATTCCAACTGGCATGGGTGGGAGAGACACATGTCTTTTAAGAATGTGTCAACTGAGGTAGTCTAGCTTGGATGAGACAGATGTGCCCAACTGCATTTTTTGACTACCTTTTTCCACTTCAGCCTCCCATGCATATCAAGAATCTAGAGCTATGTTGAGAATTGTAGTCACTCTTTACATGTGGCTAATCTTAATGGAAATGTGCTGTTAGTATGAATGATAACACTGTATTAAAAAACAGTACAAATTAAACAAGGCAAAATCTCATTATTATTTTTATTTCATGTTGAGATACTAATATAATGGCTATATTGGGTTAGATAGGAGCCTTATGACACAGTGGCTGAGTGCTAACTGAAAGGTCCTTGGTGCTAACTCACCCACCTGCTCCACTGGAGTGAGATAAAGCAGGCTGCTTCCTTCAGGGTTTACAGCCTTGGAAACCTATGGGACAGTTCTTTTCTGTCCTGCAGTGTCTCTATGAGTCAGAATCAACTTGACGGCAGTGGACTTAGACATTGGATTGAATATATTACTAAAATTAGTTTCACTGGTTTATTTGTACTTTTTAATGTGGTTATTAGAATATTTAAAATTACATATGTGACATGATGAGTCATGTTATACGTGCATGACCCAACTCTAACTTGTAATAAATCTGAGTTAGAGGGCCTTAGCCCAGGGTGGGAAGGAGGGAGAGAACATCCATTCTGTCAGGATGGAGGAAGCAGAGGCCAATATCTGTCCTGAAAGTTCCTAGCTAGGACATCAGGTGAGGATCCAGAGCTGAATATCAGCAAGCTGTCCAACCACAGACTTCTGTTTTGGTTTGTGGAGGCCAAGGCACTGCTGTCAAGCCACCTCAGATGGCAGCTTTATTGGACTGAAGCACCTGTGACTGTTGCAATCCCTGGGGGCTGCTCTAGACACTTTACATTGCAGGCTGGGCCTTTGAGACTAGAGTGGTAATCTCATGATATTAACAACTTTTTTGTCTCTCCCATTAGACTATACAGTTTTGAGGAGGCCCTGTAGTTTAGCATCTTTCCATTTCTTATAATGTAACATAAAATATTTTGGACATAAAATACACTCCACAGTTATTAGCTGAATCAAATTGGAATTATTTCATAGTTTGTAAACTTTCCATGGGGCTGTTATGATCTCCTTCACCTTACTGTACTCTTTGAAGATCATATAAGAGCAGGACTCTTTCTCTAGATCCCCCAGCACACTCTAGAAAAAGTAATGTCCCCTCAGAGTGCACAGTTCCGTGGTGTTTTTATGTAATAGAAGAATCTATTATTTGTATCATTATTTCTGTATATCAAAATATCTTATTTTTCATAGCCCTAATTAAGATTTTTTACATATGATCTGTGAAATTCTAGATTAATAATAATGATAGCAGAAGTATTTGAATGTCTTGATTACTGAAGAGATACCAAAATAATTTTCTTATTTTTTTTTCACCTGCTCTTTTTATTTTATTTTTTAAACTCTTCTTACAGTAACATTGATTGCTGGCAAATGAACCTACATAGTTACTGGTGTTATTTAACATGTAGTATACAAGTGTTTATGAGGATTAAAGGATACGCAAAACATGTTCTCTTTCATCAAGCTATTTTCATTCTCATAGGAGAGTTAAACACCCCAATAACTTCAATATGAACAATGTGTGTAAAGTGTGATAGGAGCTATACAATTTCATGACTTTCAGATAGCTTGGGAAAGAAGGATGACTTCACTTGAAGAGATCAAAGAAAATATCATTGTTGAGATGACATATGGACTGAGACTTAGATGGTGAGTTGAATTGGGATTAATGGAGAAAGTGCAGAGGGCATTATTTCCAGGAAGAGGGAATTTATGAACAATGTATAACCTTGTAAAAGTTCAGTTTGACACTTATCCAGAGCAACAATTTAGTAATGTATGCTTTATTTGATAGGCAATAGGTAACTACTGAAAAAAATATTGCAAAGGTTTGTGACATGATTAAAACAATACATTAATAAATCAATGTGAAAATATCACATCCTTGAGATATCTTAAGGAAAGAACACTAAGAAGGCATTGTACATCAGGGAAGTATTGATAGGAAATGAAAGAAACAATTGGAGCAAATGTAAAAAATGCTACAGAGAAAGAATCCACAGCATATAATAAGTGATTTTGATATAGGTGATGTGGAGAATGGGAGAATGAAGAGAATATTATAACCCAAAATCTATCTGAGACTTAAACAAACTGACTAGTGAAAAATTTTTGTTCTTTCATCCTAAATGCAGCCATCTAAAATTTTTACCCCAATTTTCCTCCAGTAGTGAATCTATCCCCTTGTTTTCACTTTTGAAAATCTTCATAAAATAGTTGCCTTTATTTATTAATTCTATTATTTTCACTTTCCATATACTTTGAAATCTGGTTTCTTTCTAGGCCACGCCACCAAAAATTTTGGGGCAAAGATCTTCCGTGATCTATTTGCAGTTTAATATAATGGACATCTTTTCCCTTATCTTACCTGACCTGCTGAACTATTTTACAGTGTTACTTAATCTATCCTCTTAAACACTCTCCTATCCCTATTTTTTTCCTTTTCTGCATCTCTGGCTCTTTAAAGAACAATAATTCCTTAACCTGTATCATATGTATTGGTGTTTCCTAGTCTTCTGTTTTTAGCCATTATATCTTAATTTTTATGCAACAATTACCATGATTTCAACCCTAATTTCTAACTTCTTTTGTTGAACACCTATCTACCAGGCATTGTGTTGATGAATCCCAAATCACTCTCTCCAGCTCCTCTCTGTGTCTTGAGCTCCAAATCCCAGATGCCCATCTGCACTTGAGATAATCTGATTATCTCCCAGACCCTGAAAAGATAACAATGTTCATTCTGACCCCTCTCAGACCTTCTCTAATTCATTTTATGTATGTGTGTGTGTGTGTGTATGGCAATATAATTCATTAGTTGATCTAATTAAAATTTAGGAGTGTGTAACTCTGCATTTCAGTAGATGAGAGGTGACTGGAGACAATTTGCCTTCCTTTCATGACATATAATTAAATACCCTCCCTGCCAAGAAAATAGAATCAGAGGGAGAAAAATGTTAAGTGCATTGCACTTAAATTAGAAACAACTAATTTTCCCTAAAATTGACTAATAAAGGTATAATGGAAATTCATTTTTGAGATTGAAAAGACTACAGAAAAAGAATATTAAATATTTGGACATATGGATTTAAAAAAATGACTGAAATTTATTTAATTACAATATTCTTCTAAATATTTTTCAGAGATTCTTCGTAACCTTTAGGGTAAATTTCAAAAACTATGGCATGGGGTCTAAGAAAACCAAAAACCAAACTTAGTGCTGTGGAGTCAGATCTGACTCACAGCCTCCACTCCTTGGGTTTCTGAGGCATGGGGTTTAAGACCATTTAAAATCTGATTCATGACTATCTCCCAGTCTTGTCCCTGGTCACAATCATCTGGGCTTAGCTCTATTAAAATACACTAACCAAAACAACCAAACTCACTGACATCAACTGTTCGCGATGCCTCATTGGGTTTCCGAGGCAGTATCACTATGGAAATAGATTGTCCAACCTTCCTTCCAAGGAGTGGCTGGTGAATTTGAACCGCCAGCCTACTGGTTAACAGTCAAATGCCTTAGGCACTATGCTACCAGAGCTTCCATTAAAATACACTAATACATTATATTTATCTTACTTTGCCAGTGTACCTGAAGATAAGGACTATGCTACTTAATGCTTAAGGATAGAAACCATGTCTAATATCTTGGTAATGCCAAGACATAGTATCAGAAACAGAAACCACTTAATTCGTAGAGACTACAATGCATGAAGGCTTTTATAGAATACAGTGGAATAAAGTTTAGAGGAGAGAACACATAAGTTTCATTTTTTGCATATTTAAACTCAGAAGCCATAGAGATAATTCAGTTTTAAGTACATAGAGAGCAAAATAAGCCCTGGTGGTGCAGTGGTTAAGCACTCAGCTGCTAACCAAAAAGCTGATGGTTGGAGTTTACCAGTGGCTCTGTGGGATAAAAGACCTGACAATCTGCTCCTATGAATATTACAAGCTAGGAAACCCTATGAGACAGTTCTACTCTGTCGTATCGTGGTCACTGTGAGTTGGAATTGACTCCATGGCACACACCAACAAGAACAAGATACATTGATTTGGTGAGCATCTGCAGGGTAGTATTAGCTGAAGCCATGAAAAGTAGATTCTATCTATTTGGGTAAAGTGAAGTTAAAATAGGTTAAGTCACAAAATTTTGGGAACATATATATAGAGAGAGAGAGGAGCAGAAGGAGGATAAAGAGCTGGTGGAAAAGACAAATCTGAGGCTTTCCTAAATATACAAAGGTACGAAAGAGATCAGTGCCTTGTAACTCAAGAGAAGAAAGGCTTCCAGGATGAAATCATGTGTCAGTATTATTTATACACACACACACAGACACACACAAACATATTAGTGGTAGAGTGGTTAAATGCTCATCTGCTAACCATATGTTCAGCAGTTTGAACCTACCACCTGCTGCACTGGAGAAAGAAGTGATAGTCTGTATTTGTAAACATGATAGCCTGTTCTCCTCTGTCCTATCAGGTTGCTGAGTTGGAATTGACTTGATGGCAAAGTTTTTTTTTCCCCCCAACAGGAAAATGCTGTTGATATATACCAGAGAAGTCAAGAATGGAGAAAAAATTCTTTTTATTATTAGGAGGTCAATGTTGAAATGTAAGGTGAAAGTTTCAGCTAATATGTGAAGATAAAATCTTGTTGTTGTTGTTATGTGCTGTCGAGTTGGACCCGACTCATAGCGACCCCTCCTTGGGTTTGCGAGGCAGTATCACTATGGAAGTAGATTGCCCCATCTTCCTTCCGAGGAGTAGCTGGTGGGGTTTGAACCACCAGCCTTCTGGTTAGCAGTTAAGTGCCTTAGGCACTATGCTACCAGAGGTATAGTCATAATTGGTGAAAGATTAGAAAGGAAGAAAATTGGATAATAATTTGCAGGTTTGGGAGGTGAAAACATAGTTCGTGTTACACTGAGATCAATGTACATTTGTAAGGGAGAAGCAAATGACTAATAATACTGGAAGGTAGAAAGCATTATACAACGAATCAGTGGTGGAAGATAATCTTGGAGAGAAGAGGATGGTATAGAATCAGTATGAGTGCAGGGGTCTGGAGAGGTCAAAGGACACTTCTCATGATAGAAGAGAAAAAAAATAGGTGGAGGTATAGTATCATTTTGAGGTAAAAGGGATAATAGCTAAAGGAATTAATTTCTGATTTGAAACTTCTCAGTAAATTATGGCATCAATTGAAAGTGGGTAACGTAAGTATAGAATAGGGTGGGGGTTGGGATGTGCAAAAATGACAAGGAGGCCACATGTTCCGACCTCCTCCAATTCCACAAAGGGAAGACAGGGTTACCAGCAGTAACCCAAGGCCTATTACTGCCAGGCCAGACATGTTGCCTCCCTCCAGTCCTTTCTCCAACCGTTCCTCCCAGAGCACCCACCACCTCTCTCCTGGGTTCGATAATTCACTGCAGTGGCCACACAGAACTCACGGATTACGGGGTTTATTAGGGAAGCACCAGGCTACAACTCAAGTTCAGGAAGAACACTCAGTCTCTCTCCCAGCCCAACGTCCCTCAGCCAACAGTCTCTCACAGTCTCTTTCCCAGCAGTGCCGGTCCCTCGGTGTCTCACTCAGCGATGCGTGTCTCTTGCGGCTCTTTCCCAGCAGCACGTGTCTCTTTCAGGGGTGCGTGTCTCTTTCGGCAGCACGCCTTCCTCCACCAGCAGTCAGAGAGAGTTCTGCCTCCAAGAGGCCTCCTTTTGAGCCCGGAAGGGCGGTCAAACTAGCCAATCACAGCATCAGAACTCTAAGCACGTGAGAGAGAGTGGGAACCTCCCCAGAACATTGTATTGTGCCACGCCCAACAGAAATAACCCAGGTGGGCAACTTTAAAATCAGGATCTCCTCAGTAGCTAATAGCAATTCCCACCTTAGAGTTTACAAAGACTTATGGGTAGAAAAGCCACACTAAGTAATTTACTACACCGCAGGATGACTAGGCAAGCTTGCAGATATTAAACACAAAATCAACCATCTAATAATATTATAAGTGACTTGTGGGGCAGTGATGTGGGCCCAGCTGATATAGCATGACTTTGTGAACGGAAGCAGAGAATACAGTCAATAGCTTTGGCCTGAGGAAATAGATCAGTTAATGAGAATGCTAAAAATTTAAGGATATGAGGAATTCGTAGACTTTAGGAAAGTTGGCACTGTCTCAAGTGACCATTTAGACTATGATGGGTAAGACAAGAAAAAATGATTGCATAGAGAAATATGATGTAGGGTCAAACGTGATAATAGGAATAAAAACAAGTTTAGTAGCTATGAATCAAAAGATTTTGAAACAGAGGATATCACACACACAACTGTAGTTGATGAAAAGAGAGTTTCCTTTGTTATTTGATGACTATTTTTCCAAGTATTCATTCCTCTAGGGGCCCATGTAAAAGTCTAATTCTCAGATTTTCTGTGATTCTCAGATTTTTAGGCTAGTAACATTTCAAATCATTTTGACTTGGAATTGCCAGATTTTAACTTTTTAAAATTTATTTATGATAATAAAAGGCAATAAAAAGAATTGCCACCTGCTATCAATATAATTTCTAAACATAAAATACATTTTAATATTAAAAAATCAGGAAGGGAAAGTTCTCAAGATAGAAACAAAAGTACATTTTGCAATTATATTCATATCTGACTTTAAATTCCTGTACACATTCATATGTGTACCTTACTGTTAGGAGTTACAACAGATGGTAAAACACCAAGAAAGTGCAGTTTATTATTATATTAATTTTTGATATAAATTAATATACATTCATAAGCCTATATAGCTTTGCTGTATTGTTTTTATTTATTTACTTGTTTGTCATAGGAGCCTTGCAGGGACTGGTATAAGACTAATGACTGACATTTGGCTGCTGAGGGAATGATATTTCATCCGTATTCTGGAGGATGAATAGGGATAACTTAGGCTCATGTTACATAGAAGAGTTGCTACAGAGAAAAGCATTTCAGGTAGAAGAAACAGCAAGGGTAAAAGCCTTATAGTAAGACGGCAAGTCTAAGGAACTGAAAGGATTTGGAGGTGACTGGAAAGCAGAAAGCAAGACAGAGGAGACTGGCATAAGATAAAGATGTATATAATTAAGGCAGCCTTGGCAGGAGATGGGGGGATTGGTCCTAAAGCTGGAAGAGAGGGCTTTTTCCTTTCACAGACTGCTCACCTTCTCCACTATTGCTAGCTGCCTTTCCTGACTCCTTTGGGAATTTGAATGGTGAGGATGAAGGGAAGGTTGGGGAAAAAGATTATTTCTTATTTGCATGTTGTCATGTGCTCGGTTTGCATCCCTTAGACCTGCAGATGATCTTTTGTGAAGTACTTAAGTGGATTCTTCACACTCTGCTATACTCCATCATTAGGGACCTGTCATCTGCTATTCCTTGATGTAGGCGATGCTGACCTGTGGTTCATTTCTTCTATAGCTCTAGGAATCTAGGGAGAGCTTTCAACTTGTCTGCTGTAACTACTTTGCTCTTTAGTAGCTTAGTGGGCTAGACTGTAGCATGACTCAACATACTGACTGTCCCTCATGGAGCCTATCATTGTAGTTAATAGAACCTTCTCATATATTTTTCTCTACTGAATGCTGAGAATATAGATCTGATGCAATTTAACCACTTCCCTTTATGCATCTTTGGAACCATTAGCTAACTGTTTCTTTTCTTTAATATTTTCTAGATGAGAGCAAAACACCACTTATTGCAGCTCCTGACTATAAGATGTCCATGTCAAGTTCTCTGAAAGGAACTCACTGAAGTCCTTCTAATTAAGTTTGTTGTTAAAGGCAGACATACCACAATTCCTTCTGAAAAGGAGGGACTCACAAAATACCAGTAGTTCTCTCTACTTTAGACTGCCTTTTACTTTTGAGGTGAGGGACTTACAGTTTGGTTAATTGGTTTTTATAAAGATCTTTTGAAAACATTTATGTTTACCTAGCATTTCTCTTTTATGTCTGGATAGCTGCCATTTTAAGATGTTGGTTAACTTTTCCACTTTATCACCTCTTTATATGTGATAAGTTCTTTAATATTTTCTTATACTTTTTTTTTTTTTTATAACAGATGTATTCCAAGTAGCAACTTAAATGCTCACCTTATGGCAAAGTAATAAAATCTTTATTGAGAAAATAAATGATTTTTCTAAATTATAGAAGAAATACGCTTTCCTCATACTAAATTCTAAAAGAAATTCATGTGAGGGTTTAATATGAGTATATTTATAGATAGAGAGTTACACCTTATCCTTAGATCAATTGTGTGGACAATATGCTAATACTTGTTGTTATGTGCCATCAAGTGGAACCTGACTCATAGCAACCCCTTCTTGGGTTTCCGATGCTAATAATATGTTTCTAAATAGTAGTATGGGAGCTCTGGTAGCATAGTGGCTAAGACACTTGCCTGCTAACCAGACGGCTGGCGGTTCAAACCCACCAGCCACTCCTCGGAAGGAAGGTTGGGCAATCCTACTTCCATGGTGATACTGCCTCGGAAACCCAAGGAGGGGTCACTATGAGTCGGGGCTGACTCGACGGCACATAACAACAGCAACAAATAGTAGTATATTTCATAACTATGTTATTATTATTATTATTTAATCAGAATAAGAAAAATATTGATAACTATATTGTTCATTTATGGCAGATGCATATTCTTTAGGAACTAGACCATCTGACTTTCAGATGTTATCTTACATTTTGAATGTTAAGATATTGGATCAAAAGATATCTTTCTTATGTAAAGAAAATATCTGTGCAGTATAATGAATTACCCTCAAATTTAGTAGCTTAAAAACAAACATTTATTTTTTCACAACTTTCTTTGCACCAAGATTCTGGAGACAGCTTAGGTAAATGCCTGTTTCTCAAGGTCTTTCATAAGGTTGTAATTAAGCTGTTAGCTAGGGCTGCTGTGATGCTTTGATGGGAAAGGATGAGGGGAAGAATTCACTTCCAACCTCACTCACCTGGCTGTTGGTAGGCCTTAGAAAATCTGCTTCCAAGTTCACTCATTTAGTTTCTAGGAAAACTCAGTCTCTCATAATGTGAGCCTCACCATAAAACCAAAACCAAACACTGCTGTCGAGTCGGATCCGACTCATAGTGACCCCTCCTTGGGTTTCCAAGGCAGGATCACTATGGAAGTAGATTGTCCAACGTTCTTTCCGAAGAGTGGCTGGTGGGTTTGAACTGCCAGCCTTCTGGTTAGCAGTCAAATGCCTTAGGCACTATACCACCAGAGCTGTCTGAAAGTCCTCACAACCATGGACAGAAGTAGAGAGTAAAAGAGAGCACCGAAGATAGAGGCTACAGTTTTTAAAAATATAATATTGCAAGTGGTATCCCAATATCTCTGCTGTATTCCATCCATTAGATATGAATAAATAAGTCCAGCCCACAATCAAGAGGAGGTGATTACATAAAGAGATGGATATCAGGATGCTATTTTAGAAGCTGCCTATCATACTCATGAGTACCTAAATCCAAACACAGAATTTTTAGGAAGATTTCAATTACACTATAAGGCATGAAAATTCTTAACTTAAAACGTTTTTGAGCTCTTACTGTTGGCTACCACAGAAAAATGTTCTGAGCCTTTCAAGCAATATTTGAGATTATAATAGTGGTGCTAGAATATTTGTTCTTGAAATCTGTTTGCAAATATAAATATAATTTGATACAAAGAATGTAAGTTCATTGAAGAGAAACCTAGTATAATTTTTTGAAGACATACCCAACAATGTCTTTTCATATTTCGTTTTCCTCTTCTTTTGGTGGTACATATGGGTAAATTCTCCAGATTTATCTTCCACTTGATTAATTTTCACTTTAGCTACATCTAATCTGTTTTAACTATTTAAATTTTTTTTTTGGTGACTACATTTTATATTTCTATCAAATTTTTGTTCTTTTATAAATCTTTTTGTTCTTTTTCTAATATCCATTGTTTTTTAAAAAAGAAAGAAATCTATTTCTTCTGTTGTCTCAACCATCATTTTAAAAATACTTTACATGAGATGGTTTTCACCTCCTGCTGTTTTATTTGATGACTCTTTTCAAAGCATGGAGTTTGTGGTTTTTGATTTTGAACTTCTTCTTGGTGGGATATGTTCGTTCCCTGGTAGAACACTATATGTGAACCTCAGTTGTTGAAATGATACTATGTACCAATGTTGTGTTTGTTCAATTGATATAAGCCTAGTTTTCAATTCTGGGCTTGGGGATTCTACTACTATGCTAAAGAAGAGCATAGTGCAATGCAGACTTTTGTTTTAAGTTTTAAAGGACACTTTTATTTTGTTTACTTAGCTCTTCAGGTTGAAGCAGATATCTTTGTTACTTCTTTCATCATTATCAAATCCAAAACCAAGCTCACTACCATTGAGTTGATTCTGACTCAGAGCAACCCCCATTGGATTTCCAAGGCTGTAAATTTTTATGGAAGTAGACTGGAAGTCCCATCTTTCTTCCACAGAGCCACAGGTGGGTTTGAACCACTAAACTTCAGGTTAGTTGCCAAATGCCTTAAGCACTACACAACCAGAGCTCCTTTCCTCCATCATTAGGGGTAGTTAACCTAAGGTACTTGACTGCTAACCAGAAGGCTGGTGGTTCAAACTCACCAGCCACTCCTCAGAAGAAAGATGGGGCAATCTACTTCTGTAGTGGTACTGCCTTGGCAACCCAAGGAGGGGTCCGTATGAGTCGGGTCTGACTTGACAGCACATACCAACAACAACAATTTATACCCTGTTTATCACTAACTCACCATTTCCCTACTCTTAACTTTCTATAGAAGTCTCAGGTTTAACATCTTACCTCACATTATTTCCAGATTTTCCAGATATGTGCATATCATTGTATGGACATTTGACCTGCAGCCCCTAGATATGTGACTATTTCTAAGTCTGATATTACCCCTGAACAGTTCATTACGGAGTTGTTTTATAAATTCTCTGGATTTATATTTCTTTTTTGTTGCTTCCATCTAGGGATTTCCTTTAGGCTTATATTATTGTTTTTATTATGTATTATTTACTGTTTCTATACTTTTGTAGTCAGAGGTACTCTTTGTTAATACAGTCTTCCAGGTAGCAGGAAATGGACTGGAAAACAAAACAAACAAAAGCAGCAATAGTATAATTTGCTATCAACTACTTCCTTTATTTGTCTTGTTTGATAAATCTTATTTACTCTTCCAATTCTTGCTATTTCTTGTTTTGTCCCTATGTTTGTACAGCCTCATCATTTCAGATGCTACTCTTTATCACTTCTCACCCACCAGTTAGTCCCTAGATATGTCTAGGCACCTATTTATCATTTTTCTTTTATCTTATAATTTACAACTGTATACATAAAGCACTTAGGAGCTCTGGTGGTGTAATGCCTAAGGCATGTGACTGCTAACCAGAAGGCTGGCAGTTCAAATCCACTCCTCGGAAGGAAGGTTGGGCAATCTATTTCCATAGTGATATTGCCTTGGGAATCCAAGGAGGGGTCGAGTCAGATCTAGCTCCGTGGCAGTGGGTTTGGTTTTGGTTTACATAAAGCACTTATAGGGTGAGAAGGCATAAATCCTTTTAGAGGAAAGAAATGCAATTAGCTCTTTGTTGAATTTTTGTGTGTCATTGCTAAATACTCTTCTTTAAGGTGGTGGTGGTTTGGAATAAAGAGAATGTAATAGCAATGTTCACAGAACAGCCTTAGGATATAAAAGTCCCTTTGTGTTTTTCATTACTAGGTCATTACTTGCCATTCTTTACAAAACATACAGGAAGAATTGTTTCCAGGTCCTAGGTTTAAGAGTTTTGGGACAAATTTAGCAAAGTGGAGCTAAAATACTAAAAAATAAAGGACTATAACTGAGAAGCAAAATTTAAAGATGAACATTTTCATACCAGGAGAGATAGGATTGATACTTCTGAAAGCTGAACATATTTCTTGGAGTTTTCATTGAAAAAAACTACAGTAAATATCTGTAACTTTAAAATTTATATAACCAAAAGGTGGCAGTGTTCCATTTATTTTCTAGAGGCATAATTATCACATGTATTTTGCCTTTAATCTATTTTTGCAAGAAATATTAAGCAATGTACTATTGTTACACGGACCAAAGAATAATTATGCTTGAGAAGAAAATTTGTTTTAAAAATAAGAGTAGTAAAGGGTTTATTGTATAGAATGCTTTAATAGGAGCAGACAAAAATTGAGACACTTTCATATCTAAGATGCCTTATTTTTTATTGGATTATTTCTTTGGTATTCTACTCTGCCTTGATGTTGATTGAGTCATTTTATAACACTATGTTAGCAGTGATTTATTTCCAAATATAACTAGTTAATGAGGGAAACAAGATAGTTTTTATGATCTTAGTAGACAATATATTTTTTTTTTATCAATATGCTTAAAAGTTTTCTTCAAGAAGCAAATAATAAACATTTATGACCACTGATAAATAGACTGAAAATATTCTTAAGTATATTCTTAAAGCTATTGGTATTACAATGAAAGCAAGTAAGATAACTGATTTGAAAAGATTTCAACCTCAAATCCTAAATCTGTTCCAAAATCTTAAATGAAAGCTTTCTTGAGGAAAACATTTTCTTTTACAAGTATATCCTGGCAAGAATTGACCTAACAGTCAATTATTATAAACAAAATCCAGGTTTCTTAATTAAAATACAAAATACTGGCTCTCCTACTTAGTCTGAAATAAGTTTGTCTTAAGGAGACTGCAATTATGGTGGCGCCTTCTAATGCCACTAATGGTTAGAGCCTGTCAGTGTTTGCATAAAAACCCATTTTTTCAGAGCTCTGCAACAGTGCTGTGGATTGTTGCTTCCTTAGCTAAAGGTTGGCATAACAGTCCTAAAACAGAAGTTTAGGGAACTTGTTTTGAGTTTGGTCTGAGCACTAAAATACTTTCATTTTTAATCTCATAAATGTGAGAAAAAGGTAAACTCTTCTGTTTACTATGATTAAAGTTTGAATTTAGAGATTTCATCTCTGTCCATCCAGTATATGTGAAAGTTACTAGTGGACTATTTGGAAAATAATACTCAATATAAATCAGTGACCTACTTGTAGCAATGTTAATTATAATTTTTTCAGAAAGCCTGTTTGTATTTGAATGATAGATATATTTAGTTGGTGAATCAAAATAAATTTTCTATAACTGATTTTATGAAAATGAGTAAATTTTATTTTCTTTTTTAATTGTCTGTGTTTGTGGCAAAGGCGTTTTAAATGACTTTACTCATTCCTTTAAAGCTCTTTTGCCCCCTAATTTAAGTAAAATTTCTAGGATAGAACAGGTTTGTCTAGTTTTTAATTTCACATTTCTCCATTCCCTTACCTCCCAGTTGACAGAATACAAGTGTAAAATTTTCTCTTTTAAGTCAGTGGAAGGAAAGCAAAGAATAAAAGTCATGTTTTCTATACTTCATATTCACATAATGGTTTTTCACTTCCATAGAGTAAAGTATTTATATACTTTACTTTCTCAAAGTATTTTTATAATTTGTAAGAGTGAAACAGTATATTTTCAGTTGAAGAAAACTGTTGAACATATTTCTAGATTCAACTTTGATACTGGTCACTTAGGTAGCTTGGCTAGTGGTGTTAGATGCCATGTTGGCATAAGAAAATGTCCTTTAGAAACATTAACATTTTGACCTTTTGTACATTAAATTGCAGAATGTATTTTGCTGAGTTGTTATTTTATATGGACATGCCACAATCATGACTTAAATTTCCTAGACTTTGATACTAAATTAGATAAGTAACAGCAAATGTAAATATTTATTAATGCTTTTTTAATAGTTATTGTTGTTCAGCCACAGCGACTCTAAGTGGCAGAATTTAGGGTCTTCATATTTTCCTATCTAACATATATAGATGGAAGATACACTTATCTTCCAAGTTTGTGATGAAATGAAATGCTTTTCATTATGTTCACGTGCAGAACTTGAATTGTTCAGTATGTCCCACTTACAAATTTAAGGTCTTGTGTTTAACACATTAAAACACATTTTTGACATTTTCGGGGGGAAAAAAAAAAGACATAGAACTGAATTAGTCAGGAAAAGCCTTACAAAAAAATATGTCTTGACAGAGTTCAGAAAAGAGAGAAGGACCAGGGCTAAAATGTGACAGAACAATATCATGCACATCAGAGTGGACAGAAAGCCAAACATCATTAAATTAGAAAACTCATCTTCTTCCCTAAAAACCTTTATAAAACATCTTACCATTGACAGATTTATTTCTTTTTTGACTGCTTTATTGGAGTATAATTTACATATTATAATGTACACTCATTTTAATTGTACAATCAAATGACTAATTATAAATCTACAGATTTGTGTAACCATCATCACAGCCCACTTTAAGGATATTTCCATTTTCCCCACAATTGATTATTTCTTAATGAAAGATACACTAGGGCATGGATTTTTGTTTGGCTTGTTCATCGATACATCTCTGGGGCCTAAAATAATGCCTGATATAAATAGGTGCTTACTAAATATTTCTGAAAACAAGTGAAAGGACTGTACTCAGCAGGGGGACATACGATGGGTAAGTAGAATGCCCTCTTCTCCAGGAATTGATCATGAAGTAGTGACATGTAATAGTAACCAATTGTTGCTGAGTTGATTCTAATATGTACTGAGCAGACAACATGTTTGCAGAGTAGAACTGCTCCATAATGTTTTCAAGGCTATGATTTTTCACAAGCACATCACCAGGTCTTTCTTTGGAGGTGTCTCTGGATGGGTTCAAACTGCCAACCTTTTGGTTAGTAGTCAACCGCTTAACCGTTTGCACCATTGCTCAAGGACTCCAATCTAATGTACTTCACATGTATTATTTCATATGTGCCAGGCCCTGTGTGAAGTCTTTTAAGTTTAATAATTTATTTAATACTCATAAAACCCTATGAGGTAGTAACTGTTATTATCTCCATTTTATAGGAGAGAAAACTAAGTCAGAGTGTGGCTACCCTGCTGGTAAATGTAGTGCCAGGACTGAAATTCAGACAATGTGGTTCCTGAACATAGGCCTTTAATCACGGATCTATCTTGTCTCCCCAGTTTTACTATAATAAGCTTCAGAGTGAGTCTTTCCCAAAATGTACTGGTTGAAGAGCAGTCCTAGGATATGTTTTGCAAAACTGTGATCTGTTTCTTAGATGAGTCCCTTATAAAATTTGTTTGGAAAATGCTGCATAGTAAAACTCCCCTTCACCACCACCACCACTAAACAACCTTTGTTTATTCGAAGTGTGCACGAGCATACTAAATGCTTTGAGGAGTCTCTTTGTAAAGATATACAACTTATTCAGTACACCTCTCAAAGACAGTGTTCTGGACAATACATTTGGCAAATGTTATCATAGTGCTCTTACATTTATGAAAGGATATTCACATATTGTGTAATTTAAGAATCATAGTCATTTCCTAAAGTAAATATCACTAATATTGTATTTTTTTAAAAAACGAAGAATCTTAGGCAGTAGAACTTAGTAAATTCTTTTCATATATAGCTAAATAAGAAGTAGCAGAATCAGTTCTAGTCCATACATCAATGCTCTAAAAGTGTAAAGGAAATGTGCCTGTTGTCAAAAAACAACATCTTTGCAAGCATATTACCTATATGCCTTGCACAATTCTTTCTCCCAGTAACCAAATATTCCTTACAGTGTAAAACTGAGCAGCTAACCTTTCCTCTCTTCTTCCTATCATTTTGAGAAGTTGATTTCCTTCCTTAGTGTTAATAGAAAACTAAGAGTGGTGTACTTTTTGTATTTTCTTCCTTGTGCCACTTGAGGAGCAGTTAATCAAGCCTGGTTTTGGCATTGCACTGGGGTACCAGGGAAACACATTTGAGAGGGACTGATAAAACAAGGAGGGGATATCTCCAAAGAAAGAAATGGTGCATATTCTTCAAGATGTTAGGAGATTGCATAGTAAGATAGCAGTTTAAAATCCCTGGCTTTGTCTAACTTTGTCCATCTGTAGACAGAACAACTTTCTTTTGAAGAATGATCGTTCCATAGTAACATTCTGAAGTCTTTTTCTTCCATGAAGTGATTAACAGATACACAAATACTGGGTCTGAGTTTGTCAGTATGTACCAACTGATGGGAAAGTTTATGAGACTCTCAATTCTGCTGTTCCATGCCATGAACACATGATAATAAGCTATGAAATACTTTAAGTTTTATGATGTTTTTTTATATACTTTTTATTTTTTTTCTTTATTTAGTAAGTTCAACAGCCTGGTGGTAAAGTTTTTTTTTCCCCCCCATTTCACGGAGGGAAATCTTAGATTCAGAAAGCTGACTCCTTCCCTTGTTGTTGTTGTTGTTATGTGCCATCAAACCCTAGCTACTCTTTATTTGTATGTCTTTAAAGTGACTTATTCAAGGCCATTCAGATAGTAATTGGGAAAAAACAAAACTTAAATCCAGTTTCCTTGCTGTAAATCCCATGCTTTTTTCTTACCCAGCACTATATTCCTCAAACACCTCTTGCATAACTTATGGAACTAGACAAAAATATAAACAAAGAAAGCTAAATTTCTAGTAAAGTTTAAGTAACAAGGTACAGTGAGTGCCTACTAAAAAGATTCAAGCATTCAGATGGAATATTTACAGAGAAAATAATATGTGTAGTCTAAAACAACAAGATTGACCCTCATGCCAGGTAGTTATTGGTTTTATCCTTTAAGTCATTATGAGCCAGTGTGTAAGGATGATTCAAACATCAGTTTGGTAGAGAGGATATTTTTCAGGCCAGGATAATTTGGGGCTTATAATTGTAGAGACAAGCAACAACAAAATCTGTAGATTTAGAACAGAAAAGTCCCAGAGTAGCAAAACTGTTGCACAATCCAATGGAAATAACTTTTTGTCACCCAGAGAGTACCTGAAAGGCTTGAGCAGTTGTGAGTGTTGACATTGGTTCCACTCTGTTTAGAAGATGTTGTCAGATTGGTCTTTGTATAATGAGTCTTCCCACTGATTTAAGAAACATATTTGAAAATACATTAAATGAGTAGTATACGTACATATGAGAAATCCCTGGCATACATTAGAAATTATGATTTGATTTAACTTTATTTCCTTAAAAACAGTTGGAATATAACACAAAATTGCTAAGTGTTACATTTAAAGAATTTTTCCAGCAAAGGCAGAAAACATCCTGAAAGACATTTTAAAGGACATGGTATTGAGTGATGTTGTATATTGGATTAGAGTCTTCTATTAAGAGAAGTGTGTCTCAGGCCGGAACATGAAAATGTTGAGAGTAATGAAGTTAATGCTTTGGACTCAAAGGTTAAGTATCCATTATGCTAAATATGGGCTGGCATCAGTTTATAATTTCAGGAGCTATTTAGGTTATTTTCTTGTATTTTAACTATGAGCCTGCATAGTTCATAGGTATTATTACTACTACTTTGTCCAGAAATATATAAAAGAAAGTTGTAAATGTTTCAAAAGGATATCTGCATCTGAAATCACTGATCTTCTAGAGTGGATTGATAGGCTACTACTATGTCTGTATCTACTTCCACAGAAGTAGTTTAAATGTAAAATGCATTTATCAGATGAGAAAAATACTGCTGTTTGATGTTATCATCACCTTGTTAATGAGCAGGCAGTTATAGAAAATACAACTGTTCTAGGAGAAGAAGAAAGAACAGGGAGATTAGGCTGGGGGAGGGAGGATTAGATCTCTCTCTGTAGGAAGAGAGAGGTGGTGAAAGGCAAGAGATAAAGAAAGCAGAGTTGCACACTTGAGAGTTTTAGATAAGAAAACTAGGAGGGATAAGGCTTTTAAAAATGGAGACACAGAGATAAAGAGTTTATTGTGAAAAGGAAGAACAAAGGATACAAAAAGAATTCAGGGTTTAGTTAAGAAGAGACAATCAATGGCTTTAAACATAGAAAATAACTGAAATGTAGGTAGAAAGTAGATCAAGTGCAAGGGATACACATTAGCACATTAGAAATACACATGCACATCTGAGGAACACACACTAACACACAGGAAAGAGGGAAAACTTCAGAATTGAGCAAACCCAGGGCGGGGATGGGATGGAGGACACCTCTTCTGTGAGTTCAAATGACTATCTTGTTTAAAAATTGAACTTTTATAAATTATGTAATGGAGGAAGCTTTGAGATTCATGTTATATTATAATTCAAGAAACAACTGCATATTAGAGAAAAGCGGACTGTGTAGTAAGCAGATACCACTTTGAGAAATGGATTTTCACTCAGTCTATGACACAGTAACACTTTGTATATAAGAAATTATTTTAAGCTTGGCATTAAAATCCAAATCTCTAAGGAAATTGTTCAAGGAACAACTGCTCATTGAATTTTGGAAAGCAAGGATATTTTATTTACTGCTATAGTAGATGCTGAGTAAACAGGAATTTAGTGTATAAATGGATACCAAGATTTTCTGGATGCAAACATTATATATTTGTTTAAATAACAATTTATTATATACCATGGAATCTTTGCAGCAATCAAGGAAAAATCAGACATTGTTCTAATTTGGAAACTTTATAATGATACTGAAACATACTGCTGTTATATATGTAATGATTTACACATCACCAAGACTACTTCTTAGGGGTTCTCAACTTTTGCTGTAATAACCCATATTTAAAAATACTGATTCCTGGGTCCCTCCAAAAAACTGGTAAAAGTGGAGTATGTCTCAGTGCTTGATCCCTCCTTTTGATTCTAATGTGCAGCCTGGTTTGAGAATCTTTGGGTTAGTGGACTATTCTGCAGTTTACAGCTTAAATATTAGCAATGGTTGTCCATCTTCTCCATTATTTGTTAGGTTTCCCCAGTGTATTGTGTCTCAGAAAACAACAGAGTTCAGCAAAATATTAATGAGGCCTTTGGTGACATATACATAAGTTATTTCTGTTGCTAATGGACACTATTTGTGAAATATTTGTAGATAGTTAGCTTCTAAATTTGTCCTAAAACTTTTGATGATAATTCTATGAAAAAAAAGGGAAAAAACCAGGTGTTTTGGAAAGGTAATACAACAACACAATATACTGCCGTGGAGTCAGATCTGACTCATAGAAACCCTTCCTTAGGTTTCCAAGGCAGTATCACTACAGAAGTATATTGCCCAACCTTCCTTCTGAGGAGTGGCTGGTGGGTTTGAACTGCCAGCCTTCTGGTTAGCAGTCACATGCCTTAGGTACTATACCACCAGAGCTCCCTTTGGAAAGGTAAGGCCATTTAATTACAGCATTACAGATAATAATAAGTATGCTATCAAGGCAATTTTACATTAGGTAAAGTAATTTTTAAATTTGCTTCAAATTGACTCATTTTGGATGTATAATGACTTGTGACATCCTAGTTCTTATTTTCCAGTGAGGATTAGCATTCTACTAATGGGAATTATTGGGGTAACTTGATTACCTTTCATTGAACTGTTACAGCTCTGTCGATTTTGAATTGGTCATTATCTTGGTAAGATACTTATAGAATCTACCATCTAAAAATATGAAATATACAAAAGCATAGGGCCAAAGATGCAGGGAGTCCCCATCTTCTGAACTGCTCTGACCCCACAAGAGGAGGACAGAATCACCATCAGTGGCCCAAGGCTTATTCCTGCAAGGCCAGACATGCTGCCTCCCTCCAGCCCTTTCCCCAACCCTGTCACCAACTGCTCCTCCCACAGCACTCACCACCTCTCTGCTGGATTTGATAATTCATTGCAGTGGCCACACAGAACTCAGGGATTATGGGGTTTATTAGGGAAGCAGCAGGCTACAATTCAAGTTCACCAACAATGCTCAGTCTCTGTCAGCCCGCCATCTCTCAGTCAGTCTCCCAGCAGTACGTGGCTCTTGGTGTCTCTCTCTCATCAATGCACATCTCTCAGTGTCTCTCTCTCAGCAGTGTGTGCCTTTCAGGAGCTCATTCTTCTCAGCAGCATGTCTTTTTCTTAGCCAGCAGTAAGAGAGACTCCTTCTGTCTCTAGAAGGGCCCCTTTTTGAGCTTGGTAGAGTGGCCAAACTAACCAATCCCAACACCAGAATTCTATATGCCTGAGAGAGAACAAACTTCCCAGAAAATTACTTGGTGCTACATGCAACAGAAATACCCCAGGTGGATAACTTTAACAATCAGGAGCTACTCAGTTGCTCATGCCAAATTCCTTCATGGAGTTTACAAAGACTTATGGCTAGAAAAGCCATACCAGGTAATTTCCTACACCGCAATAGGGTTAAAATATTTACTTTGGAACTCTCCAACATGCCTTTCTAAGTATCCCTTTCCATGCTCCAGGGATTCTCAGATGTCACTCATTCCATATCTACTCTATGTCTCATCTCTGTATGTATCTGATGAGCCTTAGAAGGTATGGTGTTAGTTGTTAATGTTTGTTAAACAATGAGTGTATCTAACTCTTTTTTCAGGGCTTCTTACATTGTAACACAGGTCAGAAAAACAGTAACACCAAAGCAAATTAAAAAAAAAAAAGTCTTTACAACTCAAAATAATGAGTATTAACTGACAAGAGCAGAAGTTGCTCATTTGGGTCAGGGTCACTTAAAATCAGTAGGCAGTCAATTAATTAGCTTTCCCTGTAGTAACAGACCAAGATAGTTTACAAAGGCCACTCTAATACTAATTCAAAAATTGGCAGTTCAAACCCACCCAATGTCATCTCATAAGAAAGTCCTGGCTATTTGTTTCCAAAAAGTCATAGCGTTGAAAACTCAATGGAGTTCAGTTCTACTCTGTACATATGGGGTTGTCATGAATTAGAATTGACTTGAAAGCAATTGGCTTAATTTCCTGAAATGTGATTCATTATATGATGCTTTTCCTTCTGAGTCATTACAGTTGTCTAGTATTGATAGAATTTTTTTCTTAGATTTATAACTATAGGATGAGCTATGTGATAATTAAGTTTCCTTATAAAAAGTTCCTTTAAGAAGTTAGTAGAGCCTATCTACTAAGGAATATAGCAATTTTTCAATTAGTGTGCCTGAAGAATCCTTATAACTATGCTTCCAGGAGCACAGCCCTTAAAAAAGTCTTTGGAATATTGTTTACCTTGGTTAAAAAATCAGTTGGTCAACAAATATTAATCGAGCAACTAATATGTACTGTTCTGTCACTGGTGATTCAGGACTGAACAAAACAGGCTCAGTCTTTACCTTCAGGCAGCTTGTGTTCTTGCTATTATCTTAAGAAGGCAAGTAAGAAGATCTCTACTGTATGTATCTGATGAGCCTTAGAAGGTATGGTGTTAGTTTTTAATGTTTGTTAACATTTAAACAATAATTTTATGCCCTGAAATGAAATGAAATAGTAATACCACATGATTTAAACTCATGAAGACAAGAACCTTATTTGCTTTTTATTGTTGTTGTACTTAATGTATTTAGCATATAGTAGTCATGTTGTAGACAATCAATAAATATTTTTGAATGAATAAATAATTCCAAAGGCAGGGTTATTGCATAAAGTTTTTAAATTTAAAAAATGCTTTACAAATGAGGATGTTCTTTTTCAGTAAGCTATATAACTGTTTAATGGTCAATCTATCTAATTATTTAAAACCTTCTGTCAATTTGGGTGACGGATAAAACATGTGGCCTAATAGTTCTGCAGACCAGACATCTTGGGGTCAGTTAGTTGGAGTCTATTTGTTAGGGATAATCCTTAGAATGGTATTTCATTAGCACCATTTTATTTTTAATGATTATGGGTTGGTTTATTCTCTCTAGAAGTGACTATTTGTGTATCAATGGTGATGATATAATAGAAAACAGCTTTATGAGCATGTAATAATATGAAGCATATTGAAAAATCCTCTGTTCACTTATGATTAAATAGTGTCCCCATCCATTAAAAATAATACCAAGCATCTCAAATGTGTTTGGTGACTGTATTTTATTATTTATTTCCAAGGCCTCCTTAACAACTCCTAATCAGATAAACAAAGAGTATAAACTGCCCACTATTACAATTGCTTCAGGTTACTGCAAGCAAATCTAAGTCAGATGGTGGTGTTGTAACACTACTCTGTCTACTATGCAAGCTGTATTCTCTGTTTATATGTAAGCTATTTTTTTGGCTCAAAAAAGTGAGTGAACTGAGTGCAGTTTAATATCACAGATGCTGCTCTGTTCTGCACTTGTGCATATATTGTGGGAAGATACTAGAAGGAGATATCTTCCTGAATTCTCCCACTGTTGCCAACTTCATCAACATTTTAAGTGCTCTCATCTTCTCCCTTGACTCTGATTTCCCCCAACAAACTCTAAGATATCTTCTGTTTAAGAGTGTTATGATCATATTCAAATGATTTTGAATTATTTTCCAAACCTGAGGAATGTAGATTTCCTAATAAATAAATATCCATTTATATTGTGTATCTAACTCTTTCATTGCAGTCCTATCTATCCATTAGGATTGTTTGTTACAAGGGCAAAGCACAATACAACAACAAAAAAAAAGAAAAGTGAAATAGAAAGAAACTTCTAGAACAAAACAGACTTACCAAATGCTTCTGATTTCTTTTGAAGAAATCCTTCCCTCCCCTGAAAGGCTGGAGAGAAAAATGGAAGGAGTTCATTGGGCACAGTCTGAATACATATCCATGGTCTAAATGTGTTCAACTGTAGGGAAATTTTAGTGAGAAAAAGGAACAGAAAGAAAGACAGTGGAGAAATGCTTCTTTCATGGATTCAATCATCCCAGTTTCTCATCCAAAGGTCGCATATTAATGTATATCCCAAGCAAATAATATACTGTAAGAGATGGATTTTTATAAAGCTCCTCTTCTTGAAATATACTTATCTTCCGGAAGAGTTGTGATGCTTTGGGTTTTTCTCCTGTCCCTTGCATTTTTCTTTCTAGCATATGCTTATTCATTATGTTGAATGCCTTATATGACTTTTAAATAAATGCTCTGAAATTTGCAATGTTTTTACCTTGTAGTTGTGAAATGCTCCATCTTTCAAATTGCACTCTCATGTTTAGTTACGTATCTACCTGGAAATCCAAAATAATGTGGTAAAATGCATTTACTTTTAATAGAAAATGAATCTTTTTGTTTAGTGGTTAGCATTTCCCCTTTATTTCTGGCAGATTTTTCTTCTTTATTTTTTTTCTTTCATTGCACATGTTGATCTTTTTGAAAAAGGAAAGTTTGCCAAATTTAGTCTGACTTAGAAGGGAAGGTGGGAGGAGGGTAGATACTAAAAAATCTGACCAAGAAGACTAGCAACTGATTCCTAATATAGAGGTAGGCTATTTGCCTGGTTAAGCAATTAAATTACAATTACACTGATTGATATTATAAATCATGCTTTGGGAAAATGAGTTTTTGAGACTCGAGACACCTAGACTCATTTTTATTTTTCACGTGTACCTCAGGAAAAAAATCAGCACATATGGAAGATAATAAGAGTTGTTTCTTCCTCTAATGTGGCCAATTTTTACTTTGTAACTCTGTGCGGTGCTCTAGAGACATGAAGCAAATTTATAAACTTGGTCATTTATTTTAAAATATAGGCGGAAACTGTGGTCTGCATTTTCTGAGATATGTTTTATAAATTCAGAGAAGCTTTTTCTCTCAAAGCACTGGTTTTGAATCTGTATTGGTGACCAAAAATTCTTGCTTTGGTTTAGATACTAAATCACTAATTTCAAGAATGTTAGTAATTTAAACTATTTCTTGTTGAAACTGTATTGCTTCACTTACTTTCAACCTGTTCCACTAACATTCATGTCATATCTAATTAATAGAGGCATTCCCTGTATTTCAGTATTTTGGTCTGATTGTGTGGCATTCTACGTGGCTTTTAACAGAGAATGTTTAGTAGGGCAAATATTAAACATCATCATCAAGTATTAGTGGAATGACTTTGTATAACAAAAATATTGCATGCAATATGATTCTGTGAGCAACTATCTTGCTATCATCAATAAACTGAAGCAGTGTGAGAAGTATGACTTTGCTTTAGAACACTCAGGGAATATTTTAAAAGAAACTAAATAAGAAACCAGGTACCTTTACGTAGAGTAAAGGAAAAACATTAAAATTTCATAATTGTTCTGGAATTTGCTGGATAAATCTACATTGGTATCAGAATACTATTCCAGACAATGAAAGTACTGTGAGTCCTAAGGTTAAGTCAGAGCTTGTAAGGAAAGTTATAGCTGCACAAAAGCATTGTAGACATCCAAATTTTAAAGGCATTAAACATTAAGGATAAGCACATACTTTGCTCATTTCCTTGGATTAAGCATAGCATTTTAGAAAGGTGTGCACTTTACCCATTATACACATCAAATTTTAAAAACTCAAATCTCAATCTTCATGTAGTCATGAAGAATATTTGACTTGTGTTTACTTCCATGGGTTGTAAGAAATCAAAGTACTGGGTACAATTTATGGGAAATATCTAATTTGTAAAGCTGTTTATATTAAACTGAAATGATTTGAAAGTTAAGAATTGTCATGCTTCATTTTAGGTATTTGCATGTCAACTGTACTGATCTAATATGAGAAACATGAATATGCTTTTCTGCTTAAAATTTCAATATTTAAAGACTCTTAAAGCTAGGTTATCTAATTATCCTTATTAAATTATCATAACTATTGCTTTGTAGGCTATAATATATTTAGTATTGATTATTTCTTTAATTTATTCTAAAATGATATGGCTGCCATTAAGAAACAACAAAGTAAACTCAATTTACAACTCCTCCTTTTATTTTTTAAGAAGTAAACTTTAGTGACTTGTAAAAACTAGAAAGAGTCTCATATATGGAACTGAGACATATCATGTTAATTCTGCCACAAACTGAGACTTAATATAGAAGTATATTAAATGTGTGCCATTAATTGGGGGGGGGGATCTGAAAGAGTGCTATATAAAATGGATGGCAAAATTTTCAGTCAGCTATTTGAAAACTGGGTCCCCTCACACCTAGAACTTATATGCCCTGTGCATCAGTGTGCTATGTTAGACACGTAGCTAAACATTGTAAAAATGGAGATTTTTCTGGTAGCAAAAGGGTTAAGTTCTTTTTGCTTTACCAGTTTCAAATTACAATGAGAAGCCTCTTCTTTCCCAGCAGGGTTGTGCTTACATTACTCTTTAGATCTCTCTTGAAGAGGGCTGGTATATTTGTGCCTGCTGGAGGTGGAATTCACAGTAAGAAGGAGAAAGGGATTGAATGGATTTACAGGAAGGTTTTCAAGTAAATTCAGGCAAACACATTTACTTGAATAGTACAACCTTGAGTCTTACTTTACACTAAGACGGCACAAAAGATGTGAAAGTTATCACCAAGCTGCCGGACAAATATATATTCCAACACCAAGGTGCAGATCAGCATAGATCTGTGATTCAGAAATCAGGATTTGTCTTGGAAAAAGCTCAATGGTTGAGAAGAACTCAAGAGCAAGTGAAGATAACTTTGGGAACTACAGTTTATCAGAAGATCAACTTTTGTTTATTCAAATACCAAAGGCCTGATTACCATAAATCCATATAGGAATGCATAGGTCATCTGATCAAATAATATTAGCCGTCTTCTGCTACATCCATGCAGCAAAAACTCTTAACAACTGTGGATAATTGGAAATACGAGTTTCAGCTTTCTTAGAAATAACTACTCTTGACACATTCCACAATATTTAAAATAGGACAGGAAAATCAGTGAGGATGTTGTATTCAGAAATGTCACTGTCATGAAGAATAGGTAAATTTGTTTTTTCTGCTACTGGGAAAGTGTACCTCCTAGGAATTTAGGCTTTTTTTTTTTTTGGTAAAGAGGATAAGAAGGACTAAAAATACTAACTTTTCCTTTTTGGACAAAAATGCATCTGACTGTGTTTTTACTTAGGGGTATTGTGGGTTTCCTCTGGAGCTGCTGGGTTCTAGTGGGTTATGCAAAAGGAGGTTTGGGAGACAATCATGTTCACTCCAGTTTTATTTATAGAAGACTACGGAACCATGAAAGACGGGAAATACAGAGAGAAATTCTCTCTATTTTGGGTTTGCCTCACAGACCCAGACCATTTTCACCTGGAAAGCAAGCGTCCTCTGCGCCTCTCTTTATGCTGGACCTATACAATGCCATGGCCAACGAAGAAAATCCTGAAGAGTCAGAATATTCAGTAAGGGCATCCCTGGCAGGAGATACCAGAGGGGCAAGAAAAGGATACCCAGCCTCTCCCAATGGGTATCCTCGTCGCATACAGTTATCGCAAACGACTCCCTTGACCACCCAGAGTCCTCCTCTAGCCAGCCTACATGATACCAACTTTCTGAATGATGCTGACATGGTCATGAGCTTTGTCAATTTAGGTATGTCCTCATTTATTTGTTAATCTATGTTATTACAAAGGGGAAGTTTTCCTAATGGTAAAGTAGCTGCCTGGTAGGTGGTCATGTTTATATAAAGTCATTTTCTATAACTCTCCTTTCCAGCTTCTGTTTCCTTTCTTTCATTGATGTAATGTAAGACCTTGCCTTAGGCGACAAAGTCACATATACATATATATGTATTTTAATGTGAAAATCTAAAATTACACATTAAGGTTTGAATAAATTTGAGTTTTTTTTTTTTTAAATCTTGTTAAACTTTCAACCTTACTTAAACATAGAAATAAATAGCCATCTGGAAAAGGGAAATTCATAAGAATAGATATGTTATGGGAAAAATTAAAACTGAAAAAAAAACCCCAAACATGTAGAGATAGAAAAGTAAAAGTTGCATTTTGAACCTTTTTTGTTGTTATTAATTTGAAGAACATATAACTGTATATTTACATGCTACTTAAGTGAGTTTTTCAAACTCTCCATTAGGGGAGGCAACTACTGTGAAAATATTGATGTGAAATTAACTAAAGTAAAATAATACTATAAACGATTATTATCCAAGAATTCAAGAAAGAATTCTGAAATTCTACTAAAAATATTTTAGAAATGAAGTTTCAATCTAGCATTTCTTAACTGTAATGATTAAAATGTGCCTTTACCTATTTTATTTTTTTTGTCAGGCAAGAGAAATATAAAACATAGTCTGAAGGTCTTTATTTATGAAAAATTTCCTTTTTTTTTCATAAAAAGTTTGATTGAACATTTTGGTAATTAGCAATATTTGCAGAGAATAATTTTTAAAATTATTTTTTTCAGTGCTGGAATTTTTATGATAGTTTAAAAATATTGATAATATTTTTGAACAAACTTGAAATAGTAAACCATATTTATACAATATCAGTGACCAGTGTTCCCTCTTGTAATAATATTGAGGAGCTTACCAATTTAAAATGATTTTATAAAGGCAATAATTTTTTAAATGTTGCAGTAGAAACTGAAGGTGAAAATTTACTATCTTCAGACATATTCAGGGATAAATAACATGGAATGCATTTTATTATTGAAGACTAAATAATCCATCAACAAATTTAACCAACTAGGAAGAATTGAGAAACTTTTAAATGTAAGAACTTTTAAAACTTTATTTTAAAAATTCAATCTGCTTTGACTTACAATTGACATGTTTTATTTTACACTTAATTAAATACTTCCTCATATAATATCTCAAAGGAAATAATCTTTGAAAAGTCAGATAACAGCAAATCCTAATAATATATGGCTGCTTTTATAAAACATGTTGCTTAATATGCTCTGCTCATTTGCTTTTAGCAATCCTAGTATGAAGGATAAGGTGCATAATAAATCATGTTTCATGTTACTAGCGACAAAGCTCTCATTATTAAGTTTTAGTAAATCATCATTAGTTGCACTAATCAGGTGTCCCCAGGCCTTTTCTCCTCTATATAATTAACAGGCTTCTTATGGAACTTTTAAAACATTAAAATATTAGCCTAATTCTAAGTTGGTTTAAATGTTTTATCTTTGTTTGTGTTATGCAAATGTGGCTCATGGTACAATTTACTTTGTAGCATTTCTAAAGTATTATTCGATAATTTAAGTTCATTTCCCCAGTTTAACAGAAAAATTCCCTTCTAGCATAATTTGCATATTCATAAATCACTGAAAAATCATTTCAGATAATCTAAAATCTACAGAGAAGAATGTATTTATTATATACTTTAAAAAAGCAATAGCTCAGTCATGAATTGCTCTTACCAATATGTTTTATTGTAATTGAAATATTTTGATAATTCACAAGAAAAATGTGGGGCTTTTTTTAGAAAAGAAGTATGATTTTACATGTTTGCTATTATTTTCATAAATTTATACAGAGTAAGAAAATAAAAAAAAATAATAAAGAATTTTATTTAATGGTTTCTAGAACACATTTTTCTCATTACAGAATACTTATAATATTTAGATCAATGACATTTTGGATGTATCTGTTTGCATTACATTAACAAACTAGTTTATTATTAAGTATATATGAATATATTTGTTCAATTTACAATAGAAACAATATGGGACATAAGCTTCAGAAGACTTTATTTTTATTATGCTGGAACTGCTCTGTGATTTATCCTCAATAGCAAAATATATATTTTCTTTTTTATTTAATATTTGCAAACTAAATGTCTCAAATGATACAGAAAAATTGATTCTGATGCTAGATAAATTTCTCCTAGTAGTCTCTGAGGAAAATTGAACCACAGTTTTATCATCCTTAGACTACATGTTCTCTAATATACCCAAATCTTGGAATTAATCACTACTTACTAAATTCTTCTTGTATTCCTTCCATAATAAAATAGATCACAACATACTCAGAAAAGGTCCAAGTGTAATATCATTATTAACCTACACTTAGAATTTCTGTGCTTTTTAATGTAACATTCATTACCTACAACCTGTTTCATGTCCTACTAAGAACCAAGAGGATCTCACCTTATTTTTTTAGTGACTTAAAGGATATGCATGTAATGGGGACTAACTGCAAATGAGTCAAATTAGCAATAGACTAGGGATTTGTATAGGAAATTACCTGGATATTTAAACATATGCAAAGAATCTGTTGACATGTCTCATAATAAAATGAATTATACAAACAAGGTCTAATAGCATCTTTCTCTTTAAGTACACGGTGTTGTTGATATTTTTAAGTCAAATAATGTACTTTCTGCAAGTATCTTGTCATTAAAATTTTTCTTTTCTAACATAAATATTGCTCATAATGAACAAGTAAACTTAGTTCAACCTATAGTGAACCATATTTACCAAAATAGCTATTTCCTAAAATTTAGGTGAGACTTGTTTTGTGTTCATAAGTGAAAAATAGATGAAAATTTATTGAAAGGAAAAATAGAATGTAAATAAATTACCTCAAGGCCAATGTAGACATCTACATATGGAACTACATATTATTTTGACTTTTAAAATATGCTAGTGATTTGTTCACTTTGAAGAAACAAATGTTAATTATTAATTGTGTAAAGAGAAACTTTCCGCTTTGCTATGTTCATTACTCTTAGACCAACTTTGTCAGTCTCATAGGATCTGGCTTTTAGAGATTGACTTCTCTGTTTTGTGCCTAAGACCGTTGAATATCAGTAGAATTTTTGTTTAGTTGATACCACATTATTTTGTTAGTGATAAAAATATCTTTCTGGTAAATCTTTTTCTTTTTTTCTCTTTCAAAATATTAAGGGCTAGTTTATACATCAAATACCTATGTCAATAAAAGGAATGATTATAAAATTTGCTTGAAATATTTCAGGATAGCTTTTTACATAAACATTTAGTGCATTCCTATGATCTTTTAATTAGAAGTCAATTTTCACTTGATTACTTGGTTACAGTATAATTTAAATGACATAATATTATAGACATTTTAGAAGAAACTATAATAAAACAGTAAAAATAGGAGATTTACTGTTATTCATTGTACATATGATTTTCTTTCAAAAAGAACAACTTTGGTATTAATGGTTTTTGACTTCTTGACCATTTGGTTTGGTGAAAAATGATTTTTTATATATTTTTCAAGAATACATATTAATTCTCAAGCATAAAAGTATACAAATGTCTTGCTTACATTTTTCATAGTTTATAACAATATATTTAGCTTGTTAGGTATGAAATAGAAAAATGCCTTCAAAAACTTGAAATTGAATTAAATGAAAAATTTAAAATTATACTCCTTTTCCCCTATTTCACCAAATCATTAAACTCTCCTGGTACTGAAAAAAAAAAAAAATACTGCTTAGATCCTCACATGACAAATTTGAAAGACATCATTGATATTTATTATTGCTTTTGGCTTACTCAAGAGCCCAGTTGAGAGGAATTTATATACAGATCTACCTAAAGATGCCTATCTATGTAGTCTCTCCAACAGAGTTCTTAACACTTGTGTAACATAAACACACTCATAAACACATGCAAGATTTTTTTTGGGGGGATGGGATGGTAGAAAGGTGATCTAAAGCCATTATAGTATATATTCATGAATCATGACTTGCATAACAAATGCTAAATTAGGTAAAACAGCAATCGTTCTTTAAAATTTGTCTCTTGTGAAGAAAAAGAGGTCTTTGGGGGCAGAGACCTTATTCTCTCTTCTTTCAGCAACCTCTTACATCAGAAACATGACCAAAGGGAATCTTGCTCTCCTTGAAAGGTACTTTATTGTCAAATTACTGCTATGGTTTCCAGAGATAGTTGTAATCGTAGTTTAATTAAAAGATTATGAAAGTTCACATGATCAGACACAAATGCCAATTTTCAAAGTTTAATAAGAAGCAACAGCTGGGAATAAGAAAGTCCGATCACACAGACTAGAAAGATTTGGGACTACCTCATCCACCCTGTCCAGTTCCTTCCCTTACATTTTTATATTTTTCTGTAATATCAGCACCCACCCACCCCACCTCCACTAACATCCTTTGGTCTTTTCTCCTTAGCTCTGTGGTCTCTGTAGCCCCAGGCTGCCTTGGCACTCCTATCCTTACTGCTCCCACCCTCCCCAGGGTCTTCCTTTGGTCCCAGTTTCCTCATTGCTAGAGGCTTGGATGAGCTGAAAATCAATTAGTTACAGTTTGATCATTTAGGTACAGTCTCCTATTTTCCTCTCTAGTTGAGAAGGAAAAGGTTATGAGGTGCCAATTGCAGCCTCCACCCACTAGGAGAACAGCCCCCCAGGGGATCAGAACTGCTCTGCTGTTGCCATCCCCTGTAATTGTTTCCCACTACCCAGCCTCCTTTGCCTCCTCACCTCTCACTGAGGATCTCATTCATAGAATTTAATGCTTTTGTCTGCACTATTTTATAAAATAATTAAAATTTAGAAGGGGAAATTTAGGAGAAAGTGAAAAAAGAGAGTATAACATTGAATAATAATAACACTAATCAAGCATGTGATTCCCTTTTAGTTTATAAAAAGCTGTTGCAAGTATTCTCTTTATTTGATTTTTATGTCATCCCTCTGAAGAAAGTATTATTTCTTTTTTTAAGTTGAGAAGAGATGATGAATGAGGACAAAGAGATCAGAACAGTTGGAGGCATAGGACAACAAGAGTGATATATATAGAGAAAGAAAAGATGGTTTAAAAAAGTATTTGAAACAAACAAAAAATGAATGAGATGAGTCAGTAAAGGTTGGTCTTTGAGTTGTGCAGATGGAAGGCGTATTGGGAAATCCTCAGTCTACCTCATACTGACACAACAGCTAATTCTACATCCCTAACCACATCAGCTCCAGGGGAAAACCCTTTCATCCTTACACACTAAAATACCGAAGTGGGGGGAAAGGGGTGGGGAAGACCGCTCAGCATGTGGACAAGGAGCATACAGACTGGGCTACTCACATTTACAGTCATAAATAATGTAGTAGCTCAGCTTTTAAAAACCACAGGTTAAAGGAAGAGGCTGCCCTGACGCACAGAGAGGGGTTGACATCAGAGGAGCCACTGAAAGGACTGGAGTGAAACAATGAATCCCCTTGTTCTCAGTAATATTTATGAGTGCTTCTTTGCACCTTAAGTTCATATTTTATTGGCTGGGCTGTGGGCTTTCCCCATTTGCTCATCTCTTAAAATAATACCCTTGGCTAAGATATTCTTTAAAACATACCCATTAACCCTGACAACCAGCTCATTTATTTGGGGGTAAAAGAGATTTGCTGTGATTTTGATGTCAGATTGGGATGTTTAAGATCCAGCTCACAGAGTGAAGTCAGTAAGATAAAAAATAATGGTGCAAGTATACACCTGCTTTTTTCAGCGATGTTTAAAAGAATTTACTTAATCAGGGAGTAAATCCTGATTTGTATGAGTCTTGGCTAAATGGATGTAGGCATACCGTAATCTAAAAAGGTAGAAACAAAATCTGTAACCATTTTCAGTGTCTAAAATGAGAAAAAGTACTTATTTGTATGTTAGTAAGAAGGATCTTTACTGTTTCATGGAGAAAAGAAAAACATCATTGGTTTTTACATTAGCAGATACAACTCTGTGTTTTAGAAATAAATGAACCAAATAAAGTTATCTCAAAAAAATCCACTGTCATCAAGTTGATTGCAACTCGTAGCAACCCTATAGCACAGAGTAGAACTGTCCCATAGGGTTTTCAGAGTTGTAAATCTTTACAGAAGCAGATTGCCTTATCTTTCTCCCAAGAGCAGCTGGTAGGATCGAACCATTGACTTTTTGGTTAGCAGCTGAATGCTTTAACCGTTGCACCACCAGAGCTCCTTAAAAGGAAGCAGCAATGGCTCCCCTTGCCTTCAAGTCAATTCTGACTCATAGTGATCCTACAGGACAGAGTAGAACTGCCCCATAGAGAATCTCTTAGATATTGTTATTTAATTACCTTGTGAAAGTAAATGATAACAATTTTTATTGTTCTTGTTGTTAAACAGCTTTACTAGAGTTTTAGTTGTAAGAAAATTGTGAAGAAGGGTCAGGGCTAACAGATGTAACTCTCATTTAGATTTTTTTCAGGACTTTGAAACCTGTCAAAATCAGCTATTCTTATGGAATCATTATATGAGAAGTTCAGTATTATATGTTGAGTACAGATTTTCTGTCTCTGTTTTGACCTAGGTTTAGCCTTCCTATGTAGAAGACACAGTCTTTGCAGAATCTTAGGCCCATGGCATATTACTGTTCAAATGGCTCTAAAGTTTAATTATAAGTTTAATTGCTTTCTCCTCTGTGCTTCTGTAAATGGAGAGTATTAAAGAGGAAACAAGAATGACTGGATTGGAATTCCAGATTCTACACTTACTAGCAATGTAGCCTCAGACAAGTTAGTTAAATTCTCTGAGCATTCAGTCCTCAACTAAAAAAAGTGCAGATAATAATAGCACTTATCTCACTGGATGTTGGAGGATTAAACTAGTTAGTATGTGTAAAACTTTAAGAACAGAATTTGCAACATAATGAGGCCTCAACAAATGGTTATTTTTGTTATTAGGAAGTACCTTCTTGGTGCAAACAGTTAACAGTCTAGGCTGCTAATTCAAAGGTTGAAAGTTCAAGTCCACCCAGAGACACTGAAGAAGAAATCCCTGGCAATCTCCTTCTGAAAAATCAAGTATTGAAAATCCAGGGAGCACTCTGACACACATGTGGTCATCATGGTCAGAATCATTAGATGGTAACTAGTTTTATTGTGGGTGCTCTGGTAGCGTAGTGCCTAAGGCACTTGACTGCTAACCAGAAGGCTGGCCGTTCAAACCCACCAGCCACTCCTTGGAAGGAAGATGGGACAATCTACTTCCCTAGTGATACTGCCTCGGAAACCCAAGGAGGGGTCACTATGAGTCGGGTCCGACTCGATGGCACATAACAACAACAATAACAGTTTTATTGTTGGTGGAGTTGTATTAGTGTTCAACATCTGGACCATATTTGCAGGTCCAGCTGCATAACTGGTGGGGTCCAGTATGAAATGAAAATATAGAGCATCTTGTTCAAAAATTATTAAGAATTTCAAGATAGTGGCAGTAGAGTATTAGACCAAGCATTGGCCCTTCTGAGTGTGGGGCTTTGTGTGACTACATGGTAATGTATCCATGAAATCAGTCCTGCATATTTGATTATGTGTTCTGAGATTACGAACTAAGTCCTGTTGTTTTTGTTTGGTGATGTTGAGTCAGTTCCTACTCAGTGATCCTGTGTAGAATACAATAAAACACTGCCCAGTCCTATGTGATCCTTACAATCGTTGCTATTCTTGAGACACCCCCTCCTTTTTTTTTCAGAAGTAGATAATTAAGTCCTTCTTCCTAGTCTGCCTTAGTCTGGAAGCTCCACTGAAACCTGTCCACCGTGGGTGTCCCTGCTGGTATTTGAAATACTGGTGGCATAGCTTCTAGCATCACAGTAGCACACAAGCTACCACAGAACAATAAACTAACAAATAACTGGTAATAGCTGGAATGTGGAGCCATGTCCTAGTTAACCTTTTTATCCTCATTGACATATTGGAGTTCCAGAAGGAAACAGAGCATGCACAAATTGAACAATGTTAGGAGAATTTCAATAAGGTATGTTTACAATATTGGGGCAGTGTTTTTAGGCCAAACAAGGCATAATGCAGTACTCTGGACAACCCAAACCAACAAAAACCAAACTCACCGCTGTTGCGTCAGATCCAACACATAGCGACCCCTCCTTGGGTTTCCAAGGTGCTATCGCTACGGAAGTAGATTGCCCAACCTTCCTTCCAAGGAGTGGCTGATGGGTTTGAACCGCCAGCCTTATGGTTAGCAGTCAAATGCTTTAGGCACTATACCACCAGAGCTGCAACTCTGGACAACAGGGGAGTCTTAACTCCTCTGGTCAGGGGCAGAAAGTGTTAACAGAAAACCCAAAAGAGAACTCTATGGGAAAGTGCCTTGACAGGAACTGTGGTCTTTGGGAGAGAGATGCCATGAAGCCAACTCCTGGAGACTCACCAGGGAGGGATATCTAGGAATAAATACCTAGACTACACTTTTTCTTCAGTGTCTCCTGTAGGCTGATCTTCACATAAAGCCCATTGGTATAGCTCATAAAAGTTAGCCTCTTGGTGCAGATATCTGAGTGGAAAAATGTGGAGAGTGGATAGAGAGGCCCAAACTGAAAATATTTGCCACAAATGGATAACTTAATATTGGATGTGTAGTTTAGAAGTGTTCCAGAACCACTTTGATTTCAGTGCAAATTACTGATACATATGTTAACTTTTGTCTTGATCAATGTTTTGTACAATTATTACAATAATTGTAGTTATGACAATAATTACAATTATTACAATAATAATTATTACAAGAATAATAATTTAGTTTAAGAGATGATTGCTTCACAAATTGGTGACATAAAGTGATAAAAATGTTGAAAATATTCTTACATAGTGTATGGGTCAATAATTTTTGGCTGATATATTACAACTCTTTTAGATCAGACTGAAATTCAAAAGACAAACCAAGACAATGGCACTTTCAGAGAAAATGCTAATAGTAGACTGTAACTGCCAATCAAAAAATTCAGCAAGGAAAGCACAAGAAGATATGCAAATATGTAGAGCAATCTTTGCCAACAGCATAATTTCCAAATATGAACAGCAATATAATTTTTAAATCTTTAAGCCTATTTATTCTCAATCCTCTGTCATACTTCCTGAAATGATCCATGATGGCATGTTAAAGCTTTTTTGAAGTCTGAGTGGAATCACAGGATATTTTCCCATGTAGTGTTCAACATTCCACAGTTAATGTTGCAGGCAGAAATAATGTTAGGTTGATGTAAATTGAGATTTTTTTGTCCTTTTCTTTGCTACCTTTACTTTCCTCTGGCAGAGTTCCTGTGTCAAAGAGGCAGCATTTAGTGGAGGAGCAGGTATGCCTGCTATTTAGTTTTCATAAATAACCAACCACTAAGCCTTGAGGCCAGTCATCTCCCTGCCTTTTAATCACAAACAAGTATTCAGTAGAACAGCTCCTTTCTAGTATCATCTATGTTCCTCTTCAAAGCTTCTAGGGATGGTAATTTTAACCTGACTTTACTTGTATAATTATAAAAAGTAGAGAAAGAGGGTTCCAATAGGGCTTTGAACAGACTCCTCTGAAAATCACCCAGATGCAGGAATTGAAGATTAATTCAATGAATGGGAAAGATGTGTAGGTCATTCAGTTAGGTAAGCTCTAGGGTTAATGTTTCATAGACGTTTTCTTTACTTTAGAGTGAAGAAGGATCATTCGATTTCAATAGAGTTTAAGTAAGGCATCCTGGAAGTACTCAACTGCTAACCAAAAAGTTGGCAGTTTGAAGCCACAAGCTACTCCATGGGTAAAGATTTACAGCCTTGGAAACCCTATAGGGGAGTTCTACTCTGCACTTTAGGGTCACTATGCGTTGGAATCAATTGGATGGAAATGGGTTTGGTTTTCTTGGTTAAAGGTTTAGCCAAGACTTTGGAGCTATACTACTTTGATATATTTAACAACTGCCTATCTTGAGCAAATCATTTCACTTTATTGAAACTGTCTCCTTATCTGTAAAGTAGAGATCCTAACACAGAATTATAGGTAGGATTTAACAAAGTAAAATTATAAGGCCTTTAAGCTTTTCTGAGATAAGTGCTCAATTAATAGCCCCTATTGGTCTGGTGGTATAGTGGATGAGGTATTTGGCAGGTCAGCAGGTCAGCAGTTCAAGTCCACCAGCTGCTCCATGGAATGAAGATGGGGCATCTACTTCAGAAAAGATTTACAGCCTCGGAAACCCAGTTGGGGTCGTTATGATTTGGAATCGACTTGATGGCAGTGAGTTTGGTTTTTTTGGTACTGGTACTTCTAAGGAGCTCTGGTGGTGTGGTGGTTAAAGTGTTTAGCTGCTAACTAAAAGTTTGGTGGTTTGAACCCAACAGCTGGCCTGAGGAAGAAAGATGAGGCAGTCTGCTTCTGTAAAGATTTACTGTGTAGGAAACCCAATGGGGGTCACTACGAGTTGGATTCAACTCAATGGCAGTGAGTTTTATGGTTTTACTGCTACTACTAGAATAGGATCTATAAAATCTTAATGTTAGAGATCTATATCTAGAGCATTTCTTTTTGTCAAAGAAATGTCTTGCTGGAATTCTGGAACCTTATGTACATGGCTTTTCCTCTTTCCAAAGGGAAATGAACCTTGAAATCATTGACTCTGTGTTCAGGTTGGGCAGTTGATAGACTGTCCTAGAGAAGGATGGTCCATGACAAAGCCTCAGGCAGCTGTGATTCTTCCCCCAGAGCACTGGAAGGCAACATTCCCTGTGATAAGTTGCTGAAAGGCGGTTTTCATATTGCCTTTGGTTGGATTCCTAAAACTATCCTATGGTTTTATTTTAGTTCCAAATATTACCTGTTCCATTTCCTTACTTATTACGGAGAGAGGGGAACTGATTGTAAGTTAAAGTAATAATATACAATTACAAAATATTTGGTTGTGAAGACATGGGCACTCTCTAAAAGACATTTTGAAAGAAGGAAAAAATCATGAGGAGCTTTTTAATGCTTAGTTTCACAAGCCAACTTGGGTTTTTAGTTTTAATTTAAAACTAATTTAATTTAATATTGATTCATGACTAAAATCTAGGTGAACAAACTCCTGAAATCTAAGTAAGAAAGCCAATCTCACCATATAATCATTCACTCAAGCATATTTCAGTATTGTCTGCAACTCAAATTATGTATAAAATATGATTTTTCTAAATATCCCCATGATTATTTGTATCATTATTAGCATTTTGTTTCTATATAATACTTTTCAATTTTAAGGGTTGTGACTTTCCTAGATTATTTATTTTGGCTAGTCTCTTTTCTCTTAGATGACATTCAGATATTTTTGTTAATTTTGTTGATTTGCTTCCTGTTATAATATTTTGAAGTAGGGATAGGAATTTATGGCTTTGATCCAGAAAGCCACAGAAAAGATCATACATAAACTGTGGCTATCTTTTGTTTACAATGCACACATTCTAGAGTTATCACATTGATTTTTGATATTTCATAATATGTTGAGTAAGAAAAGTACTATTTTTTTCATTGTTTGATAACACACTGAAAGACACATCATTGAAATGGTCTTTGCTAGATTTTTGTTTGTGGTAAGTAAAGTTCTTAAAATAAAATTTTCATTCCAACTACATATATCAACATATTCAAATCGACATTTAAGATTTTTGCCTTTTGCAATGCCATGTCAAAAGCAATTGTTATCATTCTACAGTTGTTTACTTTGAGAAAGGATTTTATTTATCATAATTAAGCAATCCATTGATAATTTAAGTGTCAGGAATACATAGTCTGAAATTATATTACTATGGTAGGCAAAAATAGCAATAATAAATATAATTATTATCCCAAGAACTGAACTAATGAATAATCTAGGAAAGTCACAACCCTTAAAACTGAAAAGTATTAAATAGAAACAAAATGCTAATAATGATACAAATAATCATGGGGGTATCTAGAAACATTGTATTTTATACATAATTTGAGTTACAGACAATATTGAAATATGCTTGAGTGAATGATTTTTTTTTGCATTATCCAAATTAATCTTCATCTCAGCTCTATGAGTACATATTTCTATGGGTGTAAAAACAGACTTATCAGAGGTTAGAAAACTTACTAATGTACTAAGCTACTAAATGGCAGAATCAGTACTGGAAAGTTGATTAATATTGGTACATATTTTATGCTCTTTGCTGCTACTGTTTAGTTTGGTAATCCACTTTTGAAAGATATAAAAACAATGTAACTTTTAATAACAATAATGGCTTTTAGTTTTTTGTTTTAAAGACATCTTTATGTACATTAAATGATCTCACCAACACAGCTGCAGTACAAAGCACTCTAGGAAGTAGATATGATCACACTATACACAACTGTCAAAATGGGTTTCTGAAGGGTCATTCATTCAGTCATTTAACAAATACAAGCTAATTACTGTTAGGCACTGTGTAAAAGACTGGGCCTGTTTTACAGCCAAGACCACAGAGCCAGAAGAGCCAGGGCTAGACCCCAAATCCCTGATTTATGTGTCAGGATTATTTTGCTTAATGACACATTCTTTAAACAAATCACACAAAAAATATTTAAGAAGTAAAATGAAAAGTACAAAAGTGTATTTTAAAGGATGTGTTCCTTTGTTATTTAAACAGTGGGACAAAATTAACCTCCTGTGTACAGAGAAAATATTTTGAAACCTCAATCTCTGTTAAGAAATTTTTTAAAAAACCTACCAACTGAGTCTAAGGAAACTATTAGTTAAAAAAATCATGGAACAATGGTAAAACTAAGCTGCAGCAAAGCTTAGATCCTCTGTCAGTATCCTGCTCATGCAGCTATAAACCGACCAACCAACCAACCAACCAACCAACCAATTGCCAGTGAATCAATTCTGACTCAGGGGGACCCTATGTGTTTCAGAGTGGAGAGTAGAACTGCACTCCATAGGGTTTGTCAATGTCTGTGATTTTCCATAAATAGATCACCTTGCCCGACCTTTCTTCTGAGTCACCTCTAGGTGAATTCAAACCATCAGCCTTTCAGTTAGTGGCCCACTGCTTAATCATCATGCTACTAATAAGGAGTTCCAGTGATTTTAAAGGGAATATCTGAAAAAAGATTCACAGTTTATACTGGGGGCTTTCAACACATTCCATAGCATAAATCTGGCTGAAACACTCATTATGTGTTAGTGTTGTACTCAGGAAATAAGGATGAAAGAGCATATGGGTTTTCAAAACTAAATTGTTTAACAGGTCTAAATCTGAACATTTGCCCTTCCCTCACCTCTTCAGTTGTGTTTGATAAAGCTTGCCACCTCTGTTCTATTGCCAACAAGGTTGTGCTCAGTGTTTACTTTGTTACTGTGCACGCTGAACATGATGTGGGCTTGGGTTATGATCAAAGTCAATGCAGACAAGTTTCACCATTTTGAAAAAATTTTAAAAATTCCAAGAATTGGTATAAGCACTTCTTTGCTACATTACCTTGAATCTACTCAGAACACTGAGTTAGGCAATTATTATATCAGATTGATTGTTGAGAAAAGTTGATCAATAGCCTACAACACTTTCCTTTTAACAACAGGTTGCTGTGATTATGAAATGAAAATTGCAGCAAAATAGGAATCTAAGTCAACACCAACCATGGCTATTTGTGTTCATATATCAACAAAATACTGATAATCAAAGTGAAATAGTATAAGTAGAAGATTTATAATAGTGATTTCTGCACTATTGGACATTCATTCACTATCTTCTACAGCTAGCATGTACTAAATGCTTATTAAGTGCAAGAAATGTGCTTATATCATTTCAAATGTTGTTTGCCACTAAATAGCCATATGAAAATCTGGTGGTACAATGGTTAATGCATTTAGCTCCTAACCAAATGGTCAGCATTTCGAACCCATAAGCTGCTACACAGGAGAATGATACCAAAAAAACCCAGACTCACTGCCGTGGAGTCAGATCTGACTCATAGTGACCCCTTCTTCGGTGTCCAAGGCAGTGTCTCTACAGAAGTAGATTGCCCATCCTTCCAAGGAGTGGCTGGTGGGTTTGAACCTCCAGGCTTCTGATTAGCAGTCAAATGCCTTAGGCACTATGCCACCAGAGCAGTCTAATTCTGTAACAGTTACAGCCTTAGAGATTCTGTGGGGCAGTTCTACCCTGACCTATAGGGTTGCTATGAGTCAGAATCAACTTGATGCCAGGAGATTTGGTTTTTGTGTTTTTTTTTTTAAGTGACCATATTTTACAGATAAGAAAAGTGAGGCCCTGAGAAATCAAATCATTTGTCAAACTTCTATATCTTGTGAGAGGAGGAACTGGATTCAGAGTCCAAGCTATTCACTACTATGCTGTGTCACCTCTATAAATGCTATTGGGAAGTCTATTGTTGGGACATTGTTTGAGCTCTTTGTAAAGTCATATGTATATATTTTTCCAAGATTGTATCTATTGTATTTAGAATATTTTCACTTCATTAATAATGTACACAAAAATCTCTAATGATGACTTTACCACAAGTCTTATCCCTGGCGTTCACCTCTTACAGGGCTTTGAGAAAAGAATTGTGTTGCTCTGGCCTTCCAAAGACAGAGGGACTGAAGCACTTTGTAGTCACCAAGAGTACTGACTCTTACGCCATGTCACCTAACTGGTCCGTAAGGTGGAGTTGGAAAGATGATTTGTGTTGATTCTCACCTTTAAAGAACGGACTTGGCATGAACAAAAGTACATTGAGCAAAATAGGGAAGAAGTGAAATATCAAAAAGTTGCAAAGAGCAATAGGCCTCAACAGCAGTGGTTGGAGACTGGAATAAACTAATAGTGACTTCATTTGGATGCTGGAAGACTTCCAGCCTGTTGGCCTGTATAGAAGGCCACACAAGCAGGGCTGCCCTGCAGCTAAGTATGAGTGCTTTGCCCCAGTTTCATTGAACAACCTCTGGATTGGCTAGTGAATCTCATGAGAAGCCCATTAAAGTGCAAATTTGGACTGTAGGAGCATCTACAACCTGTATGCTAGGAAACTCCTGCTGCTGCAGATAGAAACTCTGGCAGATAGCCTCAGCTTCATCCTGCTAGTTATGGTTGAAACCTCCTCTGTGTTCTATATAACACTGAACACACTTCCTATTTAATGCACGTCTCTTAAACTGTAGCAGCTGCAGCACTCATCTGGGTGAAGAGTACCTTTCACATAGCTCATCACTGTCCCTGTGAGAGCTCTGGTAGCGTAGTGCCTAAGGCACTTGACTGCTAACCAGAAGGTTGGAAGTTCAAACCCACCAGCCACTCCTGGGAAGGAAGATGGGGCAATCTACTTCCATAGCGATACTGCCTCGGAAACCCAAGGAGGGGTCGCTATGAGTTGGGTCTGACTTGACAGCACATAACAATAACAACATACCATACAAAAAACTAAATATTTTATTTCTACTCTTTATGTAACTTATGAATTAAAGGCTTTGGGCTTAGAATAATTGAATTTTTCCCAAGAGAATATGTTTCTGGAACTACAATTCTCAAAGCAAAATGTTATAATGCTAAAGACAATTTAGTGCCAGCTCCCTCAGCTTTCTATACCAAGGAGGGGAAACCAAAAACAGGTGTCATTATCAATACTTTTAACTAAAGTCCTGAGAACAAATATCTGCTTTGAAAAGCAAGATAAAAAGTACCTGCATAGTGAAGGTGCTGGTTCAGTATATTATGTGCTGCTTTAGAAAAACTCTCTCTCTCTATTTCTCTCTCTTCTCTTTACTTAGCCACTATCACCTACTCTCACTGCAGACCAGTTTTAATGTAAGGAGAATTCTGAAGGATCTCAACATCCAATTCCTAATGATCTAGTCTGAGAAGTATTTAGAAACCAGATGGTTATAATTTATGAGTAAGTAAAAAAAAAAATTATTGAATTCTAATTAGACTAACCTTTTGGCATATGATAACTGGAAATAAGTTGCTGTGGGATCAGCTCCAACTCATAGCAACACCTAGTGTGTTGGAGTGGAACTGTGATCCACAAGATTTTCAATGACTGATTTTGGGGAAGTAAAGGGCCAGGCCTTTCTTTTGCTGTACCTCTGGGTAGAGTCGACTTCCATCCTTTTGGTAAGCAAACAAAAGCTAATAAACTTGGAAAGTTTAATGACATAGACAATTTTCCTTAAGTTATAAATGACTGTGACTCAAGAATGAGAAACACAAACAGATAAACAACATTGGTAGTTGCTGAAAATTTTATCGAAATGTTTCTTTCAAAGGAGATTTAGAACTTTGTTGTTTGGAGAGATGGAATTAAAAAATGAAGAAACAGAAAATTGTATGCTGCAAATAATGGCTTGGAATATTAAAAAAATAGATATGGAAAGCCACAAAGTAATTTAAAATCAATCAGCATAACTTTGATAGAAAAACATGAAAAAAATATTTTAAAATGGTAAAATATTAAGGATATTTTCAAATTAAAGTCAAGAATATTTTTTAAAAAACATCCATCTTTACTAATTGAATTTGTTCCTAGGAATGAAAGAATTATTTAGTTTTAGGGAAACTGTCAATTCAGTAAAGTATATAATGTAAAATTTTTTAATCTTTTCATTTAATCTCCATCAATGTCATACTTAACATTTTGACACTCAGAACAGATAATTTTTAACACTCGATCCTCTGTATGACAAAATAATTTTCAACAATAATTACTAAGTGAAACTAATAAAGTAAATTCTGAAAAGAAATGCAGATGTCAAAAAAAAAAAAACTATTAATGGAATGTTATATAGATTGCTAAGGACTTCTGGTGGCACAGTGGTTAAGCACCCAGCTGCTAGTGGAGAGTTCAGCATTTGGAACCCAGGAGCTGCTCCGTGGGAGATGTGGTAGTTTCCTTTCATCTTTATGAATCAAACCAAACTCCCTGCATTCCAACCATAGTGTTGGACCCTCATTGGGTTTCCCAGGCTGTAAATCTTTATGGAAGTAAGTTGCTATATCTTCCTCCAGCGGAGCAGGTGGTGGAGCAGGTGGTGGTTTGAACCACGACCTTCTGGTTAGCAGCCAAATGCCTTACCCAGTATGACACTATGAAGATTACAGCCTTGGAAACTGTATAGGGCAGTTCTAGTCTGTCCTAAAAGGTCTCTGTGAGTCAGATTTGACTTACAACAATGAGTTTTGTATATATATTTCAGTAAAATAAAAATAATATAAAAGCAAACATCACACTATAATTAGAAAAGAGATATTGGATTAGTAATTTTAAATGGCTTTAATGTACTTTTGAAATAATAGAAAATAAAGAAAAATGTTGACCAGTTATTACTGTATCGATCAACATATAATGAATAATAACATTACCTTTTTTTAAGACTTCTGCAAATTTGTTAATGACTGTCAAATTATCTCTGTGTATTTACTTTCAGTAGCAGTGTAGACAGATTTGTCAAACTATTTTTCCTCCCACTTAATCAATGAATAATTTTTTTAAGTTTTAATTTGAAAAGTTTGTTTTCCTTACAATTTTTAGGAAAAGTCAAACATAAGGATAAGTTTGTTAAAGATTCATAAAAATCCCCCAAATTCTAGAAATCGCAGTGCTATCTTTATTTCTTTGGATAGTTTTTAATGGATTTCAAAACTTTCTACATTAAAAAAAATTCGGCTAATACATTTTCACTGGAAAATTCATCATAAATTTTATTATGTTTTGTAAAACTTTTGACATTCATAATGTTCATAATTGTTTTTAGATTATTTACGGTGTCATTGTGTCTCTAACACCATGTGGTACTACATATTACTGTCTGTAATCTATTGTGTTTAAACAGTAGATAATATATAAACAATGGCAGCCAAGCAACTCTAAAGAAAAAAAAAAACACAAAAAACTGAATTTCTTATTCTGCCCATGTGTATTGGGATAGAGAGTATAACGGGAGTTTTCTGCATTAATTTCCACAATGCAATGTTTATTAAAGTATACATAATAACAGTGTGCTAATTTGAAGCCAAGGGGCAGTTTAAGCATAGGTACTGAAATAAGGTGGGCTTGTGCTTACTCACTGATCTGCACTGAACACTTTCCCTTGTTACCCTCCCGAGAGGGACAGGGTCTCCGGGAGCAAGGTAAGCACTGGCGTAGCACAGAGTAGCAGGCCGGGAGAGCAGGAGAAAGGGGTAAAACCCAGGAAGCCAAAGAGAAGAGCAATCACCCAAAGGGATTAGGTGAGGAGGGGAGACTCAGGGATACCCAAAGAAGCAGGCCAGAAGAGCAGGAGAAAGAGGATTAAAAGACAGGAAGCCAGACAGAGGAACAGTCAGCCACAGTGACCCAGGTGGGGGGGATACGAGAGGTCTCCAACAGCAGGACAAACTTGTCTGTCGGTTTGTCCTACTGTGGTGACATGTAGACTT
>NW_006921727.1:5456338-5458768 GCF_000298275.1 Orycteropus afer afer
GGAGGGTCGACGAAAGAGGGGGAGGCCTTCAGGGAGATGGATTGATACAGTGGCTGCGATGATGGGCTTGAGTATAGCAGGGATTGTGGGGCTGGCGCGGGATCGGGCAGTGTTTTGTTCTGCTGTGCATGGGGTCACTATGAGTCGGAAAAGACTCGACGGCACTTAACAACAACAACAACAATTTGAAGCTTACACATATATTTTTAAAACACGACAGTAACCACAGCAATATTTAGAACTTTTATAAACAAAAATTTTCTTTCTGGGAGGAGTATTTTATCACTGATATTGTTTAGAATTACTGAGTCACAGTGATAATAAAAAGCAGAATAACTTATAGTTGGTTTCATTATTGTTTTTAAATTCCCTATAAAAAATGAATTTTTTTTCTTGCCTAGACTTGGCAAGGACTGCTCTCACTGCCTACCCTTGATACACCAATGATCTTACCAGAAAATTAATAGCACACAATAAACTTCAAATCCTAAGTCTGTTGAAGAAAAAGCAGAAAAATAGCATTAGAAAAATATCTTTTTAGTAATTTTTTATTGTGTTTTGGCGAAAGTTTACACAGTTAATTGGTTCCCATTTGACAGTTTTTGTATAAAATGTTCAGTGACATTAGTTATATTTTTCTCAATGTATCAACATTCTCTTTAATTGTGATGTGATCTAGTGTCAACATTCTCTTCAATTGTGATCTGATTGATCACTTCCAGTAGTCCAGTTTTTCCAGTACTCTAGTTTCCCTGCCCCCATTTTTGCATTAGGGTAAATATTGACCTTTTGGTCATATAGTTGGAGTTTTTGTAGTGGATAATACTTACGAATAATGTCCTTTTTTTTTTGTGCCACTCTGTTATTTAGCTAAAAGGTGATCTCAGGGGATCAAGGTTTAAGAACGTCTCAGTAATAGTTTTAGGGAGACCTGTGGTTTCAACTGGTCTAGTAAGTCTGGCTTTTTTTTTGTTGTTGTTGTTGTTAATTTGAGTTCCATTCTACATGTTTTCACCATTCTTTCCAAGACGATCTACAGTGACCCCGGTCAGAATGACCGGTAGTACTACTCAGACACTTTATAGTTCTGGTTTCAATGTAGATGGAGCCTTGGATTGAGTACACTGTTAGCCTGTAGACTTGTTTCTTTTCTGAGATTTTTGTTTCCTTCTTATTTTTTTTGCTCCAAACAAGTAGAAACCAACAGTTGTTAGATGGCTACTCACAAGCATTTAAAACACTACTCATGTCACTAGGATGATGAACATGAACTTTGTGAACTATATTATACCATTTAACTGAGTTGTCCCTTGACCTAAGGTCCTAATCCTTCAAATCTAGAAAACCAATCTTTCCAGGTGTTTGGTTATGTCTGAGAAATATCTGTAATTGTGTGTTCTTTGAATATATGACCTGCAAACACTTATCTATACTTATGTATACTTATAAATACTACTGTCTGCACACACATATATATACACTTGTACTTACCCATGTAGCTTTGTTCATATACACATACATATGTGCTCATACAATTGTTTTTTGGTCATTGTTGCTGTTTTTGCCAAATTATATGTGTCAAATTCTTTTCTACAAGCATCCTTCTCTTTGGAGTGCTTCTTAATGAAATAATTTACTTTGGTATGGCTATGTTCACTAACCCCAAATTTGGTGCTACTTTTTGCTTTACCAAATGTAACAAATATCAATGATTTAGAGCATGATTGGCTCTCTTCTCAACCTCTTCTTGCTAACCACCAATAAACGCTTTAGATATATCGAATAGAAAGATATTTTGCTCCTATGGTAAGTAATAAAATGAAATTAAAAAAATCAAATCTGTTGCCATCAAGTCAATTTCAACTCATGGCAACCCCATGTATTACAGAATAGAACTACCCCATAGGGTTTTCTTGGATGTAATATTATGGAAATAGATCTCCATACCTTCCTTCATTGGTGCTCCTGGGTGAGTTCCAGCTACCAATCATTTGTGCCACCCAAGGATCTATAATATCTACCACAAATTAACAGCAAACATCATAACACTGTAAGTATGTCTATTAAAAAAAAGACAGTAAACAACAAATCACAACAGCCAAAAAAAGCAAGTGTGCTGATTCTCACCATCAGTAATTAACATAAGTTTGGAAGTTCAGATATATGCAACAAGACATTACAGAATACTAAGTAACTATTTGAAAGAAAAATCAATAATCAGAAACTATAATTAAAAGATTATATCTCAATGACAATAGAAGTAAAAACAAACATAAAAATAATGATATAAAAAGTTTAATTGGAATTTTGAAGAAAAAATTTAAGCGTCAAGTTGCAATATTGAAAGATTCTAAGGGCAAAACATTGAATGATGCAGGGAACATCAAAAGAAGATGGAAGGAATACACAGAGTCACTGTACCAAAAAGAA
>NW_006921727.1:5459315-5460501 GCF_000298275.1 Orycteropus afer afer
GAATTCCCGAACACTTGATTGTACTCATGAGGAAACCGTACCTTGACCAGGAGGCTGCGTTCGAACGGAGCAAGGGGATACTGCATGGTTTAAAATCAGGAAGGGAGGATTCAAAATGGAGTTTCATCAGTAATCACCACGCTATTTCCCTCTAGCATCTTAGTGCTTGAAAAACTAGGTCCAGCAGTTTGAATTAGGGATTTTGATGCTCTGAACAGCTCACTGAATCTGAGTGCACCAAACACAGAAGAGCAGAATTAGAGGAAAGGCACAGGGAGATATTTGGGGAAGATCTACTCAGCGGAGGACAAATGGGCAGCCGAGAGAGGCCATTGGAAACTTGCCTGGGGCAGACACTGACTGGCAGGTGAGGTTTGCCACCTGAGACCTCTGTGAGCCAAGGAAGAAGTCAACCTATATCAGCATACCAAGGACCACACCATCATCCCAGCAATCACCCCAAGGATCTACCTTCAGCACCTGATTTTATTGGTAACTTGGGTTGGCTAGGTCCAAACGGGTCTGCGCAGCACCACTGAAACCCAAGCAGAGAGTTCACTGGCGCTCCAGGAGGGTGAGCTCACTCCCCCCCTCAGCGGGTGGGCTTGGGTCAGCGAGGGAGACATTGAGAGGTCTGTGCTTGTCTTTGTCACTGATATTGGGACCACAGATTACCAGCAGACACTCTCCCAACTCCGGCACAGCTGAAATGTCATGCATTTTTGGTGCCGCAGGTGGGCGGTATCACAGACAAACTCCCCAGACATTCGCGGTCTAAGAGGATTGCACTGGCATAGCAGATAGACTGGGTGGAGAGAAAGGAATTTGCAGCTGAGTGTGGTCCCAGGAATTTGCCTTGGATTGGCTTTTTGGCACTGAGGGGCCTCGAAAATGGGGTCTTTGAGTGTGCCTGACCCTAGTGGAAAGTGGCAAGTCCCTAACAACAGGAATCTTTCCTGAAATTGAGCCGCGGGCTTGTAAATAACAGTATTATGTTATCAGTATCAGCCGACCCTAGAAACCAACCCTAGCAACACCAAGCTTTCCTTCTTCTGCTCCCACCTTCTCCGCCAATAACTTCACTCATTCAATAGAAGAAACCATATTCAGCCAATTACCATAAAACCTCCTGGTTTGAACTCTAAACCCTCTTTATGACAAACAGAAACACATATCCACATTCCAC
>NW_006921727.1:5460961-5462229 GCF_000298275.1 Orycteropus afer afer
GCAAACCATGAACACCAAAATGACAGAACTACACAATGCAGTATAAGCTCAAAAGAGCAGACAAGAACTGGCTGAAGAATGCATATCCCAACTAGAAGACAAATCCCTGGACACTAGCCTGTATGAAGAAAAATTAGAACAAAGATTTAAGAGAAATGAAGAGAGCCTAAGAATTATATGTGATGACATGAGATGAAACAATATAAGACTTATTGGAATTCCAGAACAAGCAGAGGCAAAAAAGACCACTGAGAAAATTGTGTAAGACCTGCTAGCAGAAAACTTCCCCCATATCATGAAGGAAGAAAAGATATTTGTCCAAGAAGCTCATAGAACCCCACACAAGATAGACCCTAAAAGAAAGACCCTGAGGCATATTATAAGCAAACTTTCCAAAACTAAAGACAAAGAAAAAATTTTGAGAGCTTCCCGGGAAAAAAGAAATATTACTTATAATAATCCAACAGTTAGGCTGAGCTCTGATTACTCAGCAGAAACCATGCAGGCAAGAAGGCAATGGGATGGCATATATAAAACTCTGAAGGAAAAAAACTTTCAACCAAGAATCCTATATAGAACCAAATTATCCATAAAATATGAGGGTGAAATCAAGGCATTCTCAGATAAAGAGAAATTAAGAGACTTTGTGAAAACCAGACCAACCCTACAAGAAATGCTTAAGGAAGTCCTACCAATAGAGAACCCGCAACAGAGATCAGCAAAACCAGGATATGTGACATCAACTCTAAAACCAAATCAGAAATAGATACTCATAATAAGATCATAAAACATTCTACCTTAAAAACCAAGGAACTCAAGCAGCACACAACAACAGCAACTAACCTATCAGAGGGAATAATTCTTCTAGGTACAGACCCTCAAATGGAGAGGAAAACACGACAATGTCTTTGCAGCATGCATTGTTCTAAAAATGTAGAGACAAGAATATACTTCAAGGTAACCACAGAGAAGAGTAACAATTCTTCTAAACAAATCCAGAAGGAAGGAAAACATATGGGCTTATTAAACACAAAACTGACTGCAAAGAAGAAAAGGGAGAAAGCAATAGCCAACAAACTGAACTCAGCACAGATATATACATGGACCAAAGAATCACCAATGACACGACAAAAAACCACAATAGAATGACACCAATCAACTCTTATCTATCACTAATTACACTCAAAGTGAATGGACTAAATGCACCTATCAAGAGAAAGAGAGTGGCAGACTGGATAAGAAAAGAAGACCCATCGATATGCTGCCTA
>NW_006921727.1:5489725-5501049 GCF_000298275.1 Orycteropus afer afer
TCTGAGCACACAGACTGTGATGGAGTTCTTGTGGGCCCAGAAAGTAGGTGGGAGTGGGGATGGCCACACCTCCATTCACCAAGTGGGTGTAGGGTGTAGTAACAAGAAGAATGTCGTACCTTTTCAGTCTTGCAGGCCCCAAGTGTCCTTGGCGTTGCTTTCTCTTCACCTTCTCTGTTTGTTCCCCAGCCACCGTGCACAGTCTGTGCTGTCCCTGGCTAACAGGGTGATTTTTAGGTTAATTTTTAGGTCCTACCACCACTAGGGAATGTCCCAGCTGTTTGTGCCGTCAGGGGTGCTCAGGTCTCTGCCAGACCACAGGTCTGTATATCTCCTTTTTTGGTATTTTCATGCAAATTCTTCTGCTAGTTGGGCTTTAGTCTACTTCTGTATCCTTCCCTTCAAGGCTCAGGGGTCCAAGATTATCTTCTGTGTCTGTGTCAATTGGTTTCCCTTTTCTTTGTTGAAGAGTGTCTGTGCAGTCCTTCTGCCTAGTCCGCCATCTTGCAGGAAGTCCCAAAGCACTTACTTTTGAAGATCAAAGACTACAGCCCTCAGTATGGGTTACACGTCAACATAAAGAAAACAAAAATCCTTACAACTGGACCAACAAGCAGCATCGTGATAAATGGAGAAAATATTGAAGTTGTCAGGGACTTCATTTTACTTTATTTTGATTCATAATCAATGGTCATAGAAACAGTAGTCAAGAAACCAAACGATGTATTGCACTTGGCAAATCTGCTGGAAAAGACCTCTATAAAATGTTAAAGAGCAAAGATGCCACTTTAAAGACTAGGGTGCACCTGACCCAAGTCGTGGACATTTCAATAGCCTCATACTCATTGGGGCTGGATAAAAGAGTAAGGAAGACCATAGAAACATTCATGCATTTGAATTGTGGTGTTGGTGAAGATTATTGATATAACAAGGATGAACAGAAGAACTAACAAATCTTTTGCAGAAGTACAGCAGACATGCTCCTTAGAATGGAGAATGGCCAAACTTCTTTTCACGTACTTTGATCAGGTTATCAGAAAGGACCAGTCCCTGGAGAAGGATACAATGCTTGGTAAAGTTAGAGTTAGCAAAAAAGGGGAAGACTTTCAATGAGATGGATTGCCACAGTGGTTGCAATGATTGGCTCAAGCATAGCAATGATTGTGAGAATGGCCCAGGACTGGGCAGAGTTTTGTTTTATTGTACATAGATTGCTATGAGTTAGAAATGACTTAATGGGACCTAAGAACAACAACATATTGGGTATTTAAATTTATTTTAAATGAATTCTTTTGAGTATGGTTTAGTGCATCAGTCAACTAAACTTTGTATGTTGTTACAAAGTGAAAAAAGAGAATAAGATTAGTGACTCCAACGCAGTGTTTTCTCTGTTTACAAATTTGCATTCTTTTGGCCCTTGAATTATACCAAAGTGACAGCAGTTGGTCAACCAGAAGCCAGAAGTCAGCCAAATTTTTGCAGAATATTTATTCATACCGTAGGGTGGTCTTCCAGGAAACAGAACAACAAACAGAACATTTTACAAGCACTGTTACAGATATATACACAAAGGCATTCTGATCGAAAGTAGAAAATTTTGGCCTCACGCAAGGAAGTCTAAATGTAATTTAGGTTAACCAGCAGTTTTGACTAAACCAAATAAACAGGAGCCTTTAAAAAAGCTTTTTTTTTTAAAAAAAAGTTAAATAATGGCTGCATACGCTAGAATCATTTATCCTCCCAAGGAAAATAAACTGAAGGAGAATTAAAAGCACTTTCACTGAGAATATTAGTGATCTATATGAAAAAAAAAATACAGGGGTGATGTGTTTTGCCTTAGGAGTTCTTTTAGAATTTTAGGGTGCATTATTAATTGCCACAATATGGAGAGTTATTACTGATATTTTGTAAGTGGTATGCTAGATATTCTTTAATAATGGACATTCTACACAATGAAGAATTTTCTGCTTCTTGCACAGATTTCTAATGTCCTGATGAACTTTTCTGCTGGTGAAAAACCTGTTTATAGTTATCAAAGACTAGATTCTAATTCTATTTAGTATAAAGACAGAAACTATTTCTGCATTTTAGTACACATTGACTATTTAAAAAAAATGTATCTATCATGTAAGTAAATGGAGGATCACACTTTTTTTTGGACTGGAATTTTAATAATATTTTCCATTTTTATAAATAACATATTTGACAGCAGTGCAACTGAATCAGCTTACATTTGAGGCTGTTGCTTTTATGGTTATAATTTGCAGGTATATATTACTTTATCATTTTAATTTTATATTTCTGTTTTAGAACTATGAGGTAGGTAGGTTACATATCTAAGAGTTTTATTTCAAGACATAGACACATTATAAAATATTTATCATGAAAAGAAGTGCTAGGTCTGCCTGGGTTGAGACGAGATGTTTGTGTTTTGTTGGGTAACGATGATGATAAGGACTCAGGTGAATACTGGAATGTATTGACTTTGAATCTCAATTCTACCACTGTTTACCTATGGAAACTTGGGCAATTAAATCTCTAAATCTCAAACATTCCACATTAATAAAATAGGAACCATCATTTCTACATTGTGAGATTACTGTGGAATAGAGGAATATTGGATATAGAATGATTGGGAAAAGGTCTGGTTCTTAGTTAATCGCTGGTGCTTACTTCACTTTTCTTGGCCTAGACCAGTGAGTTCATCTTGAAAATACCTTTAATTACAAGTAGTTACTTTCCTAAAAGGAAAATAATTAAAAGTATATAATTTACCTATAATAATTTTTAAATATTAGCTTAATGTCTTATGTGTAATATAAAGGAAAATAATTTATTTTAATTACCTATTTAAATAAATAAAAGCTTGGGTATTACTTCAGTAGACAGAACAATAAAATAGTCAGATGGTTTCACCTACCACGAATGAAGATTTTTCCATTTAAGAGACATAATGTTAGAAGCCATTCCATTCAAGAAGTACAATGAAATGAAAGAACAAGCATTCAGGGAGATTTTTTGTTTTTGTTGTTAGGTGCCTTCAAGTCAACTCTGACATAGCGACCCTTTGTACAGCAGAATGAAACATTGTCCAGTCCTTTATCAGCACCACAATCTTTGCTATACCCGAGCCCATCATTGTAGTCACTGTGCCAATCCATTTGTTGAGGGCCTTCTCCTTTTTTGTTGATACTTCACTTTACCAAGTTTGATCTCCTTCTCCAGGGAATGGTCTGTTCTTACCACATGACCAAAGTAGGTGAGATGAAGTCTGGCCATTCTCCATTCCAAGGAACATTCTGACTGAACTTGTTCCAGAACAGATTTGTTAGTTCTTTTAGCAGTCCATAATACTTTCAGCATTCTTCTCCAACACTACAAATCAAAAGCATTGACTCTTCTGTGCTCTTCCTTACTCATTGTCCAGGTCTCACAAGCATAAGAGGCGATTGAAAATACCATGGCTTATGCCAGGCACACCTTAGTCTTCAAGGAGATATCTTTGCTCTTCAGCACCCGAAGGAGGTCTTTTGCAGCAGATTTCCCCAATGCTGTACATCATCTGATATCTTGACTGCTGCTTCCATTGGTGTTGATTGTAGAACCAAGTTGATTGTAGAACTTTGACAATTTCAATCTTTTCTCCATTTATTGTGACACTGCTTATTGGTCCAGTTGTGAGGATTTTTGTTTTCTTTATATTGAGGTATAATCCATACTACAGACTGTAGTCTTCAATATTCATCAGTAAGTGCTCCAAGTCGTCTTTACTTTCAGCAAGCAAAGTTGTATCATTTGCGTATCTCAGGTTGTTAATGACTCTTCCTCCAATCCTCATGCCATGTTCTTCTTCATATAGTCCAGCTTCTCAGATTATTTGCTCAGCATACAGATTGAATAAGTGTGGTGAAAAGATACAACCCTGACACACTCCCTTCTTGATTTTAAACCATACAGTGTCCCCTTGTTCTGTTCAAATGGCAGCCTCCTGGTCTGTGTAAAGCTTCCTCAAGAGTATGATTAAGAGTTCTGGTATTCCCATTTTTCTTAATGTTATCCATAATTTCTTATGGTTCACACAATCAAATGCTTTTTCATAGTCAATAAAACACAAGTAAACATTTTTCTGGTGTTCTTTGCTTTGAGCCAAGATCCATCTGACATCAGCTATGATATCCCTCATTCCATGTCCTTTTCTGAATCCAGCTTGCAGTTTTGGAAGTTCTTTGTTAATATACTGCTGCAAACATTTTTGAATTGTCTTCTTTTTACTTGTGTGCAATATTAATGATAGTCAATAATTTCCACATTCTGTGGGATCACCTTTCTTTGGAATGGGTACAAATATGGATCTTTTCCAGTCAGTTGGCCAGGTAGCTGTCTTCCAAATCTCTTGGCATAGCTGAATGAGTGCCTCCAGTGGGGCATCTTTTTGTTGAAACATCTCAATGGGTATTCTGTCAATTCCTGGAGCCACGTTCTTTGTCAATTCCTTCAGTGCAGCTTTGACTTCTTCCTTTAATCCATTAGTTCTTGATCATATGCCACCTACTGAAATAGATGAACATCAACCAATTCTTTTTGGCACAGTGATTCTGTATTCCTTCTATCTTCTTTTGATGTTCCTTGCATCATTGAATATATTGCCCAGTGTTGAATCTTTCAACATTGCAACTTGAGGCTCAATTTTTTTCTTCAGTTCTTTCAGCTTGAGAAATGCCAAGAATGTTCCTCCCTTTCAGCTTTCCAACTCCATGCCTTTTAACATTACATTATAATTGATTTTGTCTACTCGAGCAGTTCTTTGAAATCTCCTGTTCAGCTCTTTTATCTTGTCATTTCTTCCATTTGCTTTACCTACTCCTCATTCAAGAGCAAGTTTCAGAGTCTCTTCTGACATCCAGTTTGGTCTTTTCTTCCTTTTCTGTCTTTTTAATGACCTTTTGCTTTCTTCATGAATGACATTCTTGACGTCTTCCCACAATCCTCTGGTTTTTGGTCATTGATGTTCTATGCATCAAATCTAATCTTTAGATGGTTTCTAAATTCAGGAGGGATATATTCAAGGTCCTATTTTGGCTCTCATGGACTTGTTTTAATTGTCTTCAACTTCAACTTGTACTTGCATGTGAACAGTTGATGGTCTGTTCCACAATTAGCTCCTGGCCTTGTTTTGGCTAAAGATAGTTTTGGCTAAAAAAAGAGCTTTTCCATCACCTCTTGTCACAGATGTAGTCAGTCTGATTCCAGTGTACTCCATTTGGAGAAGTCCACATGTATAGCCACGATTTGTGTTGTTGAAAAAAGATATTTTCAATGAATAAGTTGTTGGTCTTGCAAAATTCTATCATGTGATCTCCAGTGTCATTTTTATCACCAATGCCAAATTTTCTAACTCCTGGTGATTCTTGTTTGTTTCCAACTTTTGGAGGGGGTTATAAGAATGTAAATTAGTGTTAGGAGAAGTAATAAGAAATTGGGTATGAAAAGAAAAAAAAATAAATATGTTGATAAGAGTACAAGTTTAACTGAAGTAGGGATACATGTCAAGAAAAATGATCTATTAGTGATGTGGAGCTGATTAGAGACTATTATAGTCTATCAAATGATTTATTATCGTGAACACTTCAGGTTGCTACCTTTTCTACATTGGCAGTATTTTTCTTTTCTCTAACAGTGTAATAAGAGCCCTCTCAACAAATTATAATGTTTCTTCAGTAAAAATAAAAAAAAATAACAAAAATGAAAATTATCAAATGAGTACTAATATCTATCTTTCTGTGTTATTTTCTACCAGTATATAGCACTAAGTTATATATTGACTAGCATAGGAGTGAATAAGACGTAATTCCCCAATTTCAAGACAATGTCTTTACTTCATGTAAGCTTCTCTCTCCGTGATGAACTTTCACTGAGTTACTGGCATTTTTATATAAGTTAAACAAACAAAAACTCTTCAATATTTTTATGTGCTAAAGAATGATCAATTTATATTTATGGGAGTATAGTCTAGTGAGCTATCCAAATGTTGTGTGTAACCCAAAGCAATCATCTCTTATGAGGATCTCTTACATTTAAAAATATTTTCTATTCCTTGCCCTTTCTATGTACCACAGCTCTACAAATTTTCAAAATTCTCTTTAGGGGACAGTATTACTCCTTCTAAGATTTTGTGTGCCTTGTTGTGGGAGTCAGGTATGATGATGGGGATTGGATTTTATACCCCTGTTCTAAAATAACCTTGTTCTATAAAAGGTATGGGAAAAAAAGAGTTAAATAGTTGTCTAGTAGTACCATAAGGAGTTCTGATGGTGTAATGGTTAGTGAGTGGTTAATGCTCAACTGTTAACCAAAGGTTGATAGTTGGAACCTATCCAGCTCTTTCACAGGGGAAAGAACTGGTGAATTGCTTCTGTAATAATTACAGTCAAGAAAACACTATGGAACAGTGCTGCTCTGCCACTAGGGTTACTATGAATAAAAAATTGACTAGATGGCACCTAACAACACAAATAACAGTTACAATATATGTTTTCCAAGAAAACCGATTTGATATAATTTGATAAGCTGAGCCCAGAGGGTTCACAGCAAAACCATGGAGAGGTAGAAGCACCGTAATCTCTTCTACTGTATGAGACGAGAACAATTCTCACTTTGAGATATTCCTGACAAGCCTCTTGCTGTGGTTTGTTAGAAGATTAACTTTATATTTTAATTCAAATGAGTATAGTGTATTTTTTTTTGTTGTTGTTAGTTGCCATAGAGTTGACTCGCAACTCCTGACAATCCCATGTACATCAGAACAGTACATTGTCTGATCTTGCACAATCTTCACAATAGCTGGTATGCTCCAGTCCATTGTTGTGTACTATATTGGAAACTCTATTGTGATACATCAGGTTTTCATTGACTAATTTTTGGAAGCAGATTACCAGAACTTTCTTCTAGTTTGACTTAGTCTGGAAATTCCTCTATAACTTCTCCACCATGGATGGGTGACCTTGCTGGCATTTGAAATACTGGTGGTGTAGCTTCTAGCATCATAGTAACATACATGCTATATCAGTACAATAAACAAACAGATGGGTGGTGGTGTTATAACACAAATATCTGCATAGTAAATAAAAACATCTTAAAGGAATATGTGAGTGAGGTGTTGTGTATTCATATAATTCATAGAAATCCATTCACTTTCTGATTATATTATTATATCAAAGCACCTAGAAGTCATAATTTTGTTTAAAGAGCTGTTTCACAGACCCATTTCTAGGTTTCAGGTGACTTTGTTACAGAATGATTTACTTACTTGCAGATGTCAAGTAATTTGTATGGTAAGATCATGTCTTGGGAAAAATTATAAAGTTCCATGTTTATTTTTCATTGTCCCAGAATATCTGATTTTCTATGAAACTCAAATGTGTTGGCAAAAATATAAATCTCATTGTAAATGTCCATCCAAGCAAATATGACAGCTCTGTTTCTTATTATGTAGATATGCAGTGTAAAGATATTAACCATAAAATTCAGTGAATGTTCTCTAGAGGATTTCAAATTTTAGTATGTTTCAAATAACTTGCAGAATAGCATTTGTTTATGGTTTTTCATATGTATAGGAAATAATAAATACAACTGACAGTCATGTAAATGGTGAATTAGAATAAAGCTATATGATATATGCACAGTGTCATCTTTTTTGCCTTTGAAATAAACTTAAAAGGAATTAAAATTGTCAAAGTCAATATATCTAATGTATGTTTTTCATGGACCCTCTAGGAAGCATAATGTCCTATTCTAGGGACTGGTTCTTCCTGATAACATGTCCAAGTTATATGAAATGAAGTCTTACCATCTTTGCTTCTAAGATCATTCTTGCTTTACTTCCTCCAAAACAGATTTGTTCATTTCTTCTTGCAGTTCATGGTATATTCAGTATTCTTCACCAACACCATAATTCAAATGCATCAGTTTTTCCTTGGTTTTCATTATTCATTGTCCAGCTTTAGCATGCATACTAACTAAAAATACCATGGCTTGGGTTGGGTGCATGTCATCAAAGAAACATCTTTGCTTTGTAAACACTTGAAAGAGGTCTTTTGCAGCAGATTTGCTCAATGCAATGCATTGTTTCAGTTCTTGACTGCTGCTTCTGTGGGCATTGATTGTAGATTCAGGTAAAACGAAATCTTTGACAATTTCAATATTTTCTCTGTTTATCATGATGTTGCTCATTTGTCCAGTTGTGAGGATTTTTGTTTTCTTTATGTTAAAGTGTCATCCACACTGAAGACTGTAGTCTTTGATCTTCAAGAATAAGTGCTTCAAGTCCTTTCTGCTTTCAGCAAGCAAGGTTGTGTCACCTGCATATTGCAAGTTCTCAACGAGTCTTCCTCCAATCCTGGTGTCATATTCTTCTTCTCATAGCCCAGTTTCTCTGATTATTTGTTCAGCATACACATTGAATAAATATGGTGGAAGGATATAACCCTGTCACACATGTTTCCTGATTTGAAACCATGCACTATCTCCTGTTCTGTTTGAACAACTGCCTCTTAGCCTGTGTACAGGTTTCTCATAAGCACATTTAAGTGTTCTGGAATTCTCATTCTTCACAATGTTATCCATAATTTGTTATGATCCACACAGTCGAATGCCCTTGCATAGTCAATATAATACAGGTAAACATCTTTCTGTTTTCTCTGCTTTCAGTCAAGATCCATCTGACATCAGCAATGATATCCTTCATTCCATGTCCTTTTCTGAATCTAGCTTGAATTCCTTGCAGTTCCCTGTTTGTGGATTGCTGCAACAGTTTTTAAGTTATTTGCAGCAAAATTTTACTTCAGTGTGTTATTAATGATATTGTTTGATAATTTCTGCATTTTGTGGATTATCTTTCTTTGAAATGGATGTAAGTATGGATCTCTTCCAGTCAATTAAAAGAGATTAAACATACATACATACATATATACATACAGTTAAAATTATAATATTTCTAGACAAAAATATAAGACAATATCTTGATGACCCTGAAAGGATTAATCATAAAAAATGATAAATTGGACTTTATCAAAAGTAAAAACTACTCATCCAGACACCACTAAGAAAATTAACAGTCAAGTCATAGCTTCAGTCAAAATATTATCAATAAACATTCAAATAAGGACTTGCATCTAAAACTCATAAAGATTCCTTAAAATAATAATGGTAAGATAAACAACTCAATAATATATGCATAGAAATTGAACAGGCACTTCATAGAGATGATATTAATGACAAAAACATATGAAATGGTGTTTGATATTATTACTCATTAGGGAAGTACAAATTAAAACCACACAAGTGAAATAGCAACAGTTAAAATTATAGACGGCAAGAGATGTTGGGGAAGATAGAGAGGAACTAGAACTTTCATGCATTGTTAGTGGGAACGTAAAATGGTCTAACTGTTTTGAAAAACCAGCAGTTTCTCAGGTTAACCCTATACATACCTTATGAGCCAGTAGTTGAACTCCTGAGTATTTATCCTAGATAAATGAACACATGTGTTCATAAAAATACTTATAGAAGAACATTTATAACAGATTTGCTGACAATAACCCCAAATTGGAAATGGATCAAATGTCCACTAATAAAAGATTTATCCATTCTGAGTATCTCCTGGTATAGTTACAAACTGGAGTAACACTGAGCAATAAACAGCAAACAGACATTGATAAGGATATAACTTCACTTTTGTTGAGGGAAAGAAGCCAGACATTTAAAAATAAGAAAAATGTAGCCATTATTACAAAAAATCAGAATAGTTGCCTATGGTTATAGTTGGAATTGATTGGAAAAGAGCACGATGAAACTTTTTCATTTGGTGGAAATTATATTTTTATTTGGGTATTGGTTACCTGAGTATGTTAATTTGTCCAAATTCATCAAATACAAGACCTGTGCATTTTACTATATATTATTTTTTTTCTTCAGAAAAGAGTTCTATTAATTAAATATATGACTTTGAACGTTCTGAGAAATTAACTCCACATTTTTCTTACATGAATGTAAAAATAATATTCTAACTGTAAAATGTTTTGGCACATGAAAAAGTACCAGAGGCATAATTTGTGTGTGTGTGTGTGTGTATGTGTGAGGTGTTTTAGGAGAGTGGATAGCCTGTAGTACCTTCTAGTATTCTAGTGGGTTGTTGAATTTTACTATGTATAAGCCTAATGGGGCATCAGCAACCTTTACTCAATATCAGTCTTGGTCTCCTGCCCGTCTCTTGGCTTCTGCCAACCCTACAGAAGCTCTAGTAGTACAGTATCTGTGGCATTTGGCTGCCAAGTAGAAGGTTGGTGGCTCAAACCTACCAGCTGCTCTGTGGAAGGAAGATGGGACAATCTACTTCTGTAAAGATTTACTGTCTTGGAAACCCAGTGGGGGTCATTATAAGTTGGAATTGAGTGTATGGCAATGACTTTAGTTTCTTTCTTTCTTTTTTTTTTTTTTTTGTGAAATAAATATTAAGGAAACTTTCACAAGAAGTGAAGGCAAAAACAAAGGTGGAAGGAATACATAGTAATTGTACAAAAAAAGAATTGGTCTATGCTCAACTACTTTAAGAGGCAGCGTATGATCAAAAAAACATGGTACTGAAAGAAAAAGTCAAAGCTGCACTGAAAGAATTCCTGAGAAACAAGGCTCCAGAAATTGATGGAATATGCACTAACACATTTGAACAAACCGATGCCTCTCTGTAGGCACTTTCTTGTTATGCCAAGAAATTTGGAAGACTGCTACCAAACAAAATCCAACAGAACATGGAAATTATTGAACAATATCATTACTATCACAGGCAAGTAAAATCTTGCTGAAGATAATTCAAAAATGGGTGCAGCAGTATATTGACAGGGAATTTCCAGAAATGCAAGCTAGATTTAGAAGAGGACATGGAATGAGAGATATCATTGCTGATGTCAGATAGATCTTGGCTAAAATCAGAGAATACCAGAAAGATGTTTACTTGTGTTTTATTGACTATGCAAAGGCATTTGACTCTGTGGCTCATAAAAAATTAAAGATTACATTGTGAAGAATGGGAATTCCAGAGCACTTAGTTGTGCCCATGAAGAACCTCTACATAGACCAGGAAGGAGGCTGACATTTGAACAGAACAAGAAATTACTTGTTGATGTTGTTGTTATATGCCATTGAATCATCTCCAACTCATAGTGACCCTACTTACAGCAGAACGAAACACTGCCTGGTCCTGTGCTAACTCCACAATCCTTGCTATAACTGAGCCTATCATGGTAGCTACTGAGTCAATCCATCTTGCT
>NW_006921727.1:5501149-5507022 GCF_000298275.1 Orycteropus afer afer
TTTTTTTTTTTTTTGTGAAATAAATATTAAGGAAACTTTCACAAGAAGTGAAGGCACCTCTTATATGGTATGTGATGACCAATATGTCCTAAAATCATCTAGGGGTTAGAATGGACAGAAAAGTGAACATTATCAGTGATCAAGTATGAAAACAAAATATTATTCTCTCCATGGTTTAATATTTTCTGTAGTTTATGCCTGTTGCCATTTTGAGAAAATATTTTAAATGGTCTGATTTATAAAATAAGCTCAAGAAAATCAAGTAAAACAGTAATTCTGGAAGGATTTCTAGTGAGCAGTTGGAGCTCTGGTGCACAGTTGTAAAAGCATTTGGCTGTTAACCAAAAGCTTGGTGGTTCTAACCCATTAGCCTCTCCACAGGAGAAAGATGAGGCCGTCTGCTTCCACAAAGATTTACATTGGAAAACTTATGGGGCAGTTCTGTTCTGTCTTGTAAGTTCTCTAAGAGTTTCAAGAGCCAGGGAAGAGGTAAGGAGGAGCAAGCCCCCAGGCAGGAAGCAGGAGCTGGCAGATGGCTGGAACACTTAGAGGGAAGGCCAGGAAATGAGCAGGGTGGTTGGAACAGCTAAGGGAGACAAACTTGTCTATCAGTTTATTGTGCTGTGGTGGCTTGCATGTTGCTGTGAGGCTGGAGACTATGCCAGCAGGGTTGCCCACAGTGGATGGGTTTCATTGGAGATTCCAGGATGAGACAGACTCGAAAAAGGGAAGAGCTCATCCACCACTCAAAGAATTGGTCAGGGGAAACCTTATAAATAGTAGTGTAATACTGTCTGATATATTACAAGACAACTTTATGAATAGTTCTGAAAGATTGTCTGATACAGTGCCAGAAGATGAGCCCCTCACATTGGAAGTCACTCAAAATATGACTGGGAAAGAGCTGTCTCATCAGAGTAGAACCAATCTTAATGATATGGATAAAGTAGAGCTTTCAGGACCTCCGTTTGCTGATGCGGCATGACTCAACATGAGAAGAAAAAGCTGCAAACATCCATTAATAACTGGAACATGGAACGTACTAGGAAAATTGGAAGTTGTCAAAAATGAAATGGAATGCATAAAGATTGATATCCTATGTATTAGTGAACTGAAATGGACCAGTTTTGGCCATTTTGAATCAGACAACCATATGATCTACTATGTTGGGAATGACAAATTGAAGAGGAATGGTGTAGCATTCATCATCACAAACAATGTTTCAAGGTATATCCTGAAGTACAATACTGTCAGTGATAGGATAATATATGTCTACAAGGAAGGCCAGTTAATACTACTGTTATCCAAATTTACACACCAACCACCAAAGCCAAAGATAAGGAAATTGAAGATTTTTATCAACTTCTGCAATCTGAAATTGACTGAATATGCAATCAAGATGTGTTGATTATCATTGGTGATTGAAATGCAAAATTTGGAAACAAAGAAGAATCACTGGTAGTTGGAAAATTTGGCCTTGGTGATAGAAATGATGCTGGAGATTGCATGTTAGAATTTTGCAAGACCAATGACTTATTCATTGCAAATACCTTTTTTCAACAACACAAACTGCAGCTATACACATGGGCTTCGCCAGATGAAGTACACAGGAACCATATTTACTACATCTGTAGCAAAAGGTGATGGAAAAGCTCAATATCTTCAGCCAAAACAAGGCCAGAAGTTGATAGTGGAACAGACCATCAACTTCTCATATCCAAGTTCAAGTTGAAGTTGAAGACAATTAAAACAAGGACAAAATATGACCTTGAATATATCTCTCCTGAACTTAGAAACCATCTAAAGCATAGATATGATGCATAGAGCACCAATGACCACAAACCAGAGGAATTGTGGGATGATATCAAGAACATCATTTACGAAGAAAGCAAAAGGTCATTAAAAAGAGAGGTAAGGATGAAAAAACCAAAATGGATGTCAGAAGAGACTCTGAAACTTGCCCTTGAATGAAGAGTAGCTAAAGCATATCCAAGAAATTACAAGATAAAAGAGCTGAACAGAAAATTTCAAAGAGCAGCTAGAGAAGACAAAGTCAATTATTATAATGAAATGTGCAAAGACATGGAGTTGGAAAGCTAAAAAGGGAAGAACACACCTGGCATTTCTCAAGCTGAAAGAACGGAAGAAAAAAATTAAGCCTCCATTTACAATGTTGAAAGTTTTAATATTGGGCAACATATTGAATGATGGAGGAAACATCAAGACAAGATGGCAGATACACAGAGTCACTGTACCAAATTAGAATTGGTTGATGTTTATCCATTTCAGGAGGGGGCATATGATCAAGAAACAAAGGTATTGAAGGAAGAAGTTGAAGTTGCACTGGAGGAAGTAGCAAAAAAAAAAAAAAAAAAAGGCTCCAGGAATTGATGGAATACCAATTGAGACACTTTAACAAATGGATGTCCCACTCGAGGCACTCACTCAGCTATGCCAAGAGATTTGGAAGAAAGCTGTGTGGCCAGGTGACTGGAAGAGTTCCACATTTGCACCCATTCCAAAGAAAGGTGATCCCAGAGAATGTGGAAATTATTGACAATATTATTAATATTACACGCAAGTAAAAAGAGGATAATTCAAAAATAATTGCAGCAGTATATTGACAGAGACCTTCTGGAAATGCAAGCTGGATTCAGAAGAGGTTGTGGAATGAGGGATATCATAGCTAATCTCAGATGGATCTTGGCTTAAAACAAAGAATACCAGAAAAATGTTTACTTGTGTTTATGACTATAAAAACACATTCAATTGGTGGATCACAACAGATTATGGATAACATTGAGAAGAATGGGAATTCCAGAACACTTCATTGTACTCATGAGGAACCTGTACATAGATCAGGAGGCTGTCATTTGAACAGAACAAGGGGACACTGCATGGTTTAAAATCAGGAAGAGAGTGTGTCAGTGTTGTATCCTTGCACCATACTTATTTAATCTGTATGATGAGCAAATAATCCAAGAAGCTGGACTATATGATGAAGAATGTGGCATAAAGATTGGAGGAAGATGCATTAGCAACCCACAATACACAAATGACACAATTTTGCATGCTGAAAGTGAGGATGACTTGAAGCACTTACTGATGAAGACTGAAGACTACAGTCTGCAGTATGGATTACATCTCAATATAAAGAAAACAAAAATCCTCACAAATGGACCAATAAGCAGCATGACAATAAATGGAGAAAATTTTGAAGTTGTCAAAGACTTCATATTACTTGACTCTACAATCAACACCAATGGAAGCAGCAGTCAAGATATCAGATGTTGTATAGCTGGGCAAATCTGCTGCAAAAGACCTCTTTCAAGTGCTGAAGAGCAAAGATGTCTTTTAAAGATTAAGGTGTGCCTGACACAAGCCATATTTTCAATTGCCTCATCTGCATGTCAGAGCTCAACAATGAGTAAGAAAGACAGAACAAGTCAATGGTTTTGAGGTATAGTGTTGGTGAAGAATGCTGAAAGTACTATGGACTGCTAAAAGAACTCACAAGCTTTTCCTGGAAGAAGTGCAGTCAGAATGCTCCTTGGAAGCGAGAATGGCCAGACTTCATCTTACCTATTTTGGTCATGTTGTCAGAAGGGAAAATTCCCTGGTGAAAGATATCATGCTTGGTAAAGTGGAGGGTTAACAAAAAAGGGGAAGGTCCTCAATGAGATGGATTGACACAGTGGCTGCAACGATGGGCTCAGGTATAGCAAGGATAGTGGGGCTGGCACAGGACTGGGCAGTGTTTTGTTCTGCTGCACAGAGGATCACTATGAGTTGGAGATGACTCAAGGACACCTAACAACAACAACAACAACAACAACACCACCATGAGTTTAAATCCATTTGGTGGCAGTAGGTTTGGTTAGTGAACAGATTACATTGAGAAAATCACTTCTATTTCTTTACCCTAAGTACCATGATATTTATAAGAACCATTACAAAAATTAATAGATATATAAGAAGTATTATAATAATGTTGATGCACTTTTTGAAAATAGTTCTAATATAACAACACTCTAATAAAAGTAATTCTTTAAATTATTCAATAAACATATTTGCCCTGTCTATGCTTACTAAATTCCCTTGGTTAAGGCACTGAGTTGTGTGAACTATTAAAAAACAATTAGAATGAAAAAGAATATGGAACATACTTTCATTTATAATGTTCCACAGACAAATACATCAAAACACCATAAAATATGATCTTATAGACATTTCCTTGATATAATAAAAGGGCAGAAAAATATTTTTAAGAATGATACACATGCCATGAAGAAGGTCCAGATCTGAAAAACACTTCCAGAGGTTTTTAAAGTAGTATTTCTTGAGAAAACTTAAAAAGACTGGGATGATTTAGCTCAAAATAAACTATGTATCTATCTATCTAAATTAGTTATATTTTATCATGCTAAAAAGGATTGTTTAAACACTTGTCCTAGTTATATAATTTTAAACAATTCTTCTCAATGGCTCACACACACAAAAGAGCAGGTTATAGCGTAATATCTCTCAAATCCGAAAAAATTTGCTTATAATTGATTTATTTGTCTTCCATACATTTCTCCTGATGATGTGAATTATTATATCCCTCAAATTCAGCATGAACAAATGTTTTCAAATTGTGGTATGAGATAGGACTTAAGATAGTTCTATTAACTTCCTGAAATAGATGATTTTGCACTGGAACAAGAAATTACAAAAGTGTGGGCATGTGACTATAGAATTGACAGCACTCCCTGGAGCATGTTAGTTTGTACATGTCTGGATACTGGAAGGATAAACTAGAGAACCCAGGAGATCTCCTAGTGATGCCTAGATATGGGGTGGGGGGATTTGCTGTTGTTATGTTGTTGTTATGTGCCGTCGAGTCGGCCCAGACTCATAGCGACCCCTCCTTGGGTTTCCGAGGCAGTATCACTAGGGAAGTAGGATTGCCCAACCTTCCTTCCGAGGAGTGGCTGGTGGGTTTGAACCGCCAGCCTTCTGGTGAGCAGTCAAGTGCTTTTAGCCTCTATGCTACCAGAGCTCCCTGGGGTGGGGGGATAGGGAGTTTAAATTCTCTACCACTGACACGTTGTCAATTGAGAATCTACAGTTAGTAGCCAAAATGCCATCCTTACTACTGTTTTATCACATTACTTGGCTAACCAAGTCTTATTAAGTTAGCTTTTCCTAAGGAACAATGGAAAATTTAGGTTTACTGGTAAACCTAAATCCCTAAACCCCTAAGAGTGATAGAGAATGGCTATGTTTGTTTTTTTTTGAATTTGAATGTGCTCTCTGATCTTTGCAAAATAGTTCTGTGAATATATATGTTCCAGGATTTGGTTGTTACTATTTAATGCTAACATTTTTTTTTTTTTTCCAAAACTAAATAGAACTTTATGTTAGGACTGCTTTGATTTTCAGTTTATTTTTATGTAGTACAAATAAAATAAGAGCTCAAGTAGTACAATAGTTAAGCACTTGGCTGCTAATTGAAAAGTCACAGTGGTTCTAACCCATCAATCTCTCTGCATAGAAGGATGTGACAGTTTGTAAAGATTACAGCCATGGAAACCCCATAGGGCAGTTCTACTCTGTCCAGTATGGTCTGTGTGTCAAAATGGACTGGATGGCGATGGATATGTTGTTGTTGTTATTTGCCATCAAGTCGGCCCCGACTCCTAGCGACCCCTCCTTGGGTTTCCGAGGCAGTTATCACAATGGATATGGATATGGATAAATAAAATGATGTGTATTGACCCTTAATTCATTGCATAACACATTTTAAGTGCTCATAAACCCCACCTATAAGTGTAATGATTGGTCATTCTTTGATTTTTACAAGATATTATAGATAACTTCACACTTTAAAA
>NW_006921727.1:5510955-5518963 GCF_000298275.1 Orycteropus afer afer
GGGGTCGCTATGAGTCGGAAACGACTCGACGGCACTTAACAACAACAACAACATGACTCACAAAGTTTTCTGTACATGTGCATTTGAAATCAAAGAGAAGATTCCTACTCAATTTCTCACCTAGATGTTTTTGCCCTATCAATGTTATACACTTGCTTTTGTAAGCTTTTGATGAGAGCTTGTGGTTTTTGTCTTCATTATTGGGAATTTTGTGGAAGAAATTTGGGACATGGTCCTGGCTTTAATAAAACTATTTTTAGGAAGTATTTAAGGATAGAGTGAACATTTCCTTGCAAACATGATTGTGTCAAAAGACCAAATAGCGGCTGTTATTGACAATGAAGTTTTGTCAGATTAACTCCAGGTAACATTTTTATTTTTTGTTTGGTATCTTTTCAGCACATACAGAATTTATTTGTGAAATTTTATCTGTGCTGTCAACTTAAACTTGTTCTTTTATTTATAAAATAAAATCAGTGATGGTATATAGACTATCAGTTTTATATTTTGTTGGGGAGGGGGAGTATATTCCCCATGACACCTGGGATAGCATCTACCATATGTAAAGGTTTAATAAATGTTAGTTCAATTGGATTTTATATTGCCATGAACTAAATGAATGGATACAGACTTGAAAAATAGTGCACGAACCAGCTGAGTGCAAGTTTTCCTTTGAGGCAGCTCAGAATCCTAAAACAAACAGATAAATAAAATGAAGATAGCTTTCTATGTCAGAGACAAGAAGTACATAATGTTAAACACATGAGTATTTGGCTTTACTTATCGATCTAAAGCAGATAGCATTAATAATGTTTATTTGTATTGAATACTTTCTTAGGATATAACTAGGAGTGAATAAAAAGAATTCAAGAATAGAGAAAAAGTACTTATTTATGAAATCTAGCCTAAAGTGGTTTAAGAAACTGGAAAATGTCATATTTCAACAAGTAAGACATTAATCACAGGTGGAAAAAATGCTTTAACACTAATTTCATGTTACTTTCCATAATTTATATTTCTTCTAGAATCAAACCGGCTCAGATGACAATTAGACAATAACTGAAGGAAGATAATTTTTGTTCCCAAGTCCCCTTCATTGCCATTCCTCCCTTATTTCTCTGCTCAAATGGTGCCTGAATTATAAGCCTCAATAAATGTTAGCTTTCTCTCTTTCATCTCTCATTAGATACTATTGTAGAAATAAGATTATGTGCATTTAGCACTAGGCCACATAAATGTTAGTTATAATTTTTATAATCATTGTGATTATTATTGGTTTTCTGAACATTAAAAGAATTTGAAATATCTAAGTTTTGTAAGTTCATCAAGGTTCCATGATCAAATATGGAATATCCTTCATGATTTTGAATAAGAAAGAAGACACAATAGCTTCTAATTTCTGGACACTCATTGCTTTGGTGATGACACAGACTTGATTTTATTCTTCTTAGTAGGTTGTCCTGTCTACATATTTTCTTATACCCCTTCCATAGATTTATTAAGTTATTAATATTAATGAATTTTAGTAACACTTTCTCTCTCAAATATCCTTACTTTCTCTTTCAAATAAATTCTCTATCCATTCTGTGAGCATAGTCAGCTCTCTTCTGCTTAATGATTATTTACATGGTTTCCTGGAGCTATTTTTAGATTTAGCTAACTTCTTTCAAAAGAAAAAAGAAGCTAGTTATAATTGAAAATATGTGAAATGTATCTTAGGTTCAAAATGGCTTTTGTTTTCACTATGAGTTAAGAGAAAAGTAGAGTGCACTGCTTAGTGGTGTTCATATGCTTTCAAAGTTATGCCTGGTTTGCCCCTGTGAACACACATCAAGGGGTGAGAAAATAAAACAGAACTCTAAGTGCATTTTCTGTTTCTGTACAAGAGCAATGCTTGGTGTACTTAGGTGTGATTGTGGTCGTAACACTTGCATTTTTGCAGAGTCTAAACATCCTGTGCTGTGATCAATGCCATGAGGATTACTGAAAATGCTCCCTAGTGTGACATATTTCAAATCACTCTATGATATATTTATAAAGGAAAGAAAACCAAGAGACAGGTGAGAAGCCAGTAGAATTTTGGAATTAGTGTTAACACTAGGATGGAGTACAAATATAAAGTTTTAAAAAAGCAATTTAGTAGCCTTCTGTAACATTTTATAAGAGGAACTGATGTAACTGGACCTAGTTTTTGATCCATGCTCCATGGCTTACTAGATATGTGAACTTGAAAACTTTTTTTTCCTTCTCCAATGAAATATTTTATATCTAAAATATCTTAAGTTTCACATATGTTGTTATGTGCCCTCGAGTCGGCCCTGACTCACAGAGACATCCCCTTGGGTTGTAGAGGCGGTATCACTAAAGAAGTAGATCGCCCAACCTTCCTTCTGAGGAGTGGCTGGTGGGTTTGAACCACCAGCCTTCTGGTTAGCAGTCAAGTGCCTTAGGCACTATGCTACCAGATCTCCTATTTCACATACAAGTGAATGTAAAAGTGATTACTATTCAAATAGACAGGAAGCACCAAGTTACATGCTTAAGAAAAGGTGTTTAGGTAAGAAAAGGTGTTCAGCTGAATGCTCCCACTAGATAACCTGAATAGCCTTCTGAGTCAAAATCTGACTTAGTTTGCATGAGCTTGCAAAGACAACTTTCTAAGAAGTCCACGTCCTGCAATTGTGACACAGTGACTAGGAAACTTGACTGCTAACCAGAAGGTTGGCAGGTCAAATCCCCTAGTTTCTCTGAAGAAGGAAGATGGGGCAATCTACTTCTGTAAAGATACACAGCCTTGGCAACCAAATGGGGGTCGTTATAAGTTGGAATCGACTCGATGGCAGTGAGGTTTTTTTGTTTGTTTTTTAGTGTGGAAGTATGGAGTATCGCTGTCATCCAGAGATCTCCATTCTTAATCATTCTAGAAATCATCATTGCTTCTTTTTTTGTGTTAGACTTATTCTTTCTGTTAGTTTATGTCTTTATCTTCTTTCTGGTTTACTTTCTTGTTTTGGTGGAAAACATTCTTCAGGAAATTCCTGAGAAACACTTTTTGGGAATCAAATCTTTTGATACCTTCCATGTCTGAAAGTATTCTTATTTTACCTTCATGGATAATTTGGTTGGATATGGAATTCTAGAGTGGAAATAATTCTCCACTGTGATTTTGATGACATTTTTTCAATGTCTTCTGGATGCAATATTATTTTTAAGGTATCTAAATACATTTTGATTACTTATCCCTTTGTATGTAATTTATATTTCATCTCTGGAAGCTGGTAGTATATTGTTTTTGTCCTCACTATTTTAAAACTTCACAGTGATGTTTGTGCCCATTAACTTGGGCAGAAAGCAGGAATTTTCAATCTTGAAACTTGTGTACTATGAATCAGTGAATTGAATTGTTTATTTGATGATTTCCTCCCCTCTCCTTACAATTTCTCTTTATGGAACCATTATTATTTGGATGTTAGGCTGATTCTGGACTTAGCTTTATTTTTTTTTTTCTCTTCCCTTTGACTAATTTTTTACCTTTTTGAAAATTTTCTTAACTCAATTATATGAACTGAGATTTTCATTTTTGCTATTGCGTTTTTATTTCCAGAGGCTCTTTTTAGCCTTTAATTTTTCCTTTTTTATATCATATCATCCCTTTCTTATTTAATGGATACAATAGCTCTGTTTAACTCTATAAGGATATTATGGTAATTTTTTAGTAGGTATTTTTTAAAAAATTCTTACAAAGTTTTAAAAACCTCTTTTTGTCTCTGTCTTTCAAGGTAGAAAATGTTCTCAAACATCTGATGATCTTTGATTATTTGTTCTTACTTAATAACAGTTAGAGAAGGAAAAGCTTCTTAGAAGCTCTTAGCATATTGTTGGAATTGGTCTGTTTCTTTTAGAGTATTTTGTACTCTACCATTTTTTTTGAAACTTTGTGTTAATCTTTCCTCTTGAAATGATTGGATTTCAATGAGGTAAATCTTTTATTATCTTGCCTGGGAGTTACAGGACTAACTGTTAATATTCTGGGAACCATACAAGACAAAATGCATGGGGCTTCAACACTCACTATGAATACATTTGTTTAGTTCCTTGTTTGTTTTCAGTGCAGTATCATACACTCAACTGTGCCTGGTAGTGCCAGTCAAGGACTGGCAAAAATTAAGCTTGTGAACTGCCACTCAAGTGGAGAATGGCAGTAATTTAATAACACATAACGTGGAGGGAGATTTAAGAATTCATCTTTGTCTTAAACATTTAATACCTAAACTTCCTTATTTTAATCCCATACTGATATCCACTCTTTACACTCACTTCTGAAGGTGCTAAGCATCACCCATTCCCAGACATTTTGAGAAATATGTAATTTAAATTATATTGTTTTTAATTTTTCCCTATTGCTGAATTTGGCTCTTTATGTAACAGCACATGGATTATTAAATAACCTTAATATTTGGATGGATTATTAAATAACATTAAGAACAAGTAAAACTTTTAGCAACAAAACATCAGAAAATAGGCTGTTGATAATATAAAATTGGATTGGAGACTGGAAATTATTAAAGTTCAGTATAAAATGAGATGGTCTGACATGGATCTCAAAAGACTTATTGTTCTTTCCAGGTGTGCATCTTAAGAAACCTGGAGGATTTGTATAGCTTGGTTGTACAAAACCAGATACTGCTCAATGATTATTAGATGAATTTGGCTTTGAGCTTTGTGGTTGACATGAACTCCCAATACAAAGGAAAGGCCCAGGAATGTGAAACCTGATCAACCAAAATATGAGAATGTTCATATGAATCCTCTGTGATCTGAGACCACTAAGGATCCCTTGACTCTAATTACGATGTGGTCTCCTTCAATGAAATGTGGGAAGATCATGTGATTTCTTTATTGAATCTGGCACCTGTTACATCTTTATTAAATGTAGCACGTGTTCTGAAGTAATAGGTCTGCAGTTATAGAAAACATCTTTTAATACAATATATTGATTCATATAACTAACATTCAAATAATACACTATAGATACTAAGAAAATTATGTATTATTTATGCCGGTTTTCATCTGTAACTAGAAAGACTGATTGAATGAGCTATTACTTTTAAAGAGTGATGTTAGAAAGCTTAGATTATATAAATGCAGTCAAAATAGTCAAAGAAAAAGCAACTCCCATAAAACAAACATATTTTTGAAGGGACTATTTTCAATATTTCAGATAAAAGATTAAAATATTATGAGTAAGTTAACAAAATTTTGAATATATTACAAGTAAAACTTTTGAAGAATGAAATTCTTAATGCCTTTATGCACATAGATACATATCAATGAGGATATAAAAATAATTACACTGTGTTAAAAAATTGCAAAATATTATCTTCCAGAACACATTATTTATTTTGCAAAGTATGTTAAATACAGTTCTACTGGTAACCATACAGTAAAAGTAGTTCTCTTATTTAATTTCAAAATAATTTTTTCTCGTTCCCCAAGAGTCATAATGCCATTAAAGAAGCAAGGATATTCTATAAATCTGGCATGTATTTTAAACAACAACATAAAAAAACCTCACTGCCGTGGAGTTGGAACCAAGTCATAGTGACCCCTCTTTGGGTCTCCGAGGTGGTGTAGTGCCTAAGGCATTTGAGTATTAACCAGAAGGCTGGCAGTACAAACCCACCAGCCACTCCTTGGAAGGAAGAGTGGGCAATCTACTTCTGTAGAGATACCAACCACCTCAGAAACTCTAGGAGGGGTCACTATGAGTCAGAGTTGACTCGAGGGCAATGAGTTTGGTTTGTTTTTATCACTACAGAAGTAGATTGCCCAATCTTCCTTCCCAGGAGTGGCTAGAAGGTTTGAACTGCCAGCCTTCTGGTTAACACTCAAATGTGTTAGGCACTGCGCCACCAGAGTTCTTAAACAACAGCATAACTAGTGTAATATATATGCATGTAATATACAGTGTAATATATATATATATGTAGAGATAGATAGATAGATAGATAGATAGATAGATAGATAGATATACATATAGCTTGGATTCTCTCCAAGCTATCATTATTTACTGGAATTTCTTTCAAAGAACAAAGGAAAAAAATGTAAATATAAAAACCACATATGTCAATTTTTCTTTTAATTTTTTTAAAATTGTGGGCAAGATTCATTTAACGATAGTTGAGGGCTTCTGCTTTTGTCTAAGATAGAATAGTGGTGTATGAATTTGCCCTCCCTATTGAAACCCTAAAGAATCTAGACATACGTTTTTATATTAATTCATTTCATGTGTTCAATGAGCACCTCCTTATGCTAGAGATTGAGGTAAGTGCTAAGTATAAAGTAGTAAGCTAAAGGAGTGAGCTTGCTATTGACAAGCTTAAAACTTAGTGGAGGAGACAGATAGCAAATAAATAGAAATGTTCTTGCTCTCTGTGAAACCCATTCAATCACTGGTGGCCATTTATAGACCTTCCTCGTCCCAACAAAACAGTTGTCAGTTATCTGTGCATTAGTAATTAGGGTATATATGCAATATTTTCTTGCTGATAATTTTATTTGTTTTCTTAAAAGCCGGTAAAACCAAGTAATTGTAACTTTAATAACTTTATACATCATTAAGTATAATAAAGACATTTTTTTTTCTGTGACCTCCTTCCATGTATCAAATGTCACTGATACAGAACAGTTTTGGGGAAAATGATAGTTTACTTATGTTTAAAAATGACAGATTGAGGCACAAATTGAAATTGAGTGAACTCTGTAAATGTTATCATACCAATTTAAAATTTAAAGTAGTTAATTTGAGAAAGACATTTATTTGTTGCTCAACTACAAAAATTCACATATAATTCAGATTATGCATACTCTTTCTTAACTCAGTTCCTTTTTTTTGTAGAAAATTTCTGAACAAACTTAATATAATTGTCAAGTTTTCTATTTTTTCCAAGAGTTCCTTGCTAAGTTTAATGTAGAAAACATGCTCCATTGAGAATGATTCCTCATTTTTTTCTGGTTACATTTTCCTAAAATTCTTCAAATGAGCATATAATACAATAGAAATGTGGTATGAAAATAATCTTTTAAAAAATTCTATAAATTATAATATGCCAGTTCTAAATATTGATGTACTTATGGTGAGTGGGTTTAATTAATATCTTGGGTAAAAGTGATACAGAGATCATCTCTATATTAAAACAAAGGAACTGAGAATGTATTTCAGGCTTGGGAAAGACGTGTTAAAGAAGAGGGTAATGGAGTTTAATATCTGTCTCTTCACAGTAGCACAATAGCTAATTCCTCTGACCCCTGACCTTTCAGTGTCTTGTAACCAAGTATTGGCATTAATCTACTGCTTATCTATCACCCACCACATATGATAGTTTCAGTCTGTTTTCAATTACCAGTCATTAGAGAAGGCACTGAACAATTTCAGAAGAAAACTTGCAGAACCTTTGACCTGTTTTTGTCAGATGACCACAAATATTCACTGTAGATAAACTATCATTTCATTGTATTCAAGATGTAAAGGAGAATTCTTTGCAGTATATGGACTTACTGTAACCTCTAGCACCTTCAGGTGGTTAAAATGAATTGGTTTATTTTAATGATAGAATATAAGAATTCACAAGGTCATTCAGTGAAATCTAGTGAGATTAGAATGATTGACCTCTAGCTGCCAGGCAATCTACAAAACCCACAGATTTTTCCACTTAAGAAAACATGAAAGCTAAACATTTACCAAAAGCTGATTATCAGACAGTTGTGTCTTTACAGAGACTCTTTACAGGCAAACATAAAATTTTCTCAAATATTTGTACACAGCTTGATTGAAATCCATTTTTGTTTATTAAATATATTGACTCACCAAAAATACTAAGTAACCATTTTTTATTAACTAATAAAAATGAGTTAATCAGATGTGGCACCATCTTCTGTGAATATTGTTTCTAAACTAATTTTGACATTTTAATTTTAATATTTAACCCATAAAAATTATATTTATTTT
>NW_006921727.1:5519434-5551812 GCF_000298275.1 Orycteropus afer afer
CAGCAGTGTATGAAAGTCCTAATCACTCCACATTCCCACCAGCATTTGTTATTTTCTGTCTTATTGAATCTTGCCATCAGTGCTGGGGTGAGACAGTATCTCACTGCTGTTTTGATTTTCATCTCTCGGATGGCCAATGATTGTGCACATCTCTTCATGTATTAGCTGGCCACGTGAATACGCTCCTTGGTGAAGTGTCTATTCATGTCTTCTGCCCATTTTTCAATTGGATTGTTAATTCCTTTGGTGTTGAGGCATTGGAGTTTTCTACAAATCTTGGAGATAAGTCCCTTGCCAAATATGTAATTATTGGCAAATATGAATTTGTTGCTGTCATTTTTGTTATGTGCTTTTTCATGGTGTTGATTTCTTTGCTCCATATAATTTTCTATGCTGAGCTCCTTTTATTTATGAATTATGTTATGACTTCCTTCATTGCTATTGTTTTAGTATTTGCTAAATATTTGTGTTGGTCCTCATTTTTATTTTGATGTGACGGTTTATCATTTTTCTTTGAGGTTACCCTGTGATTTATAGTTTTCTCCCCAAATTTAGAACAGTCTGTTTTATCTTGTAGTTCTCTTGACATCCTGACCATCTAAAAGTTCTGTAATGACACAGTTTTTTCCATCTTTTTGGTTTGTAGTTGTCCTCATTTGTCAATTGATGTCTCTGGTTCCCTGTTTACAATCTTGTAGTTTTCTTTACTTTGGATACTTCCATGGCTGGGTTGGTTTCTGGGTTATATCATCATGTGTGTTAATGGTCAGTTGTTGTTGGCTATTGTTGCTTCTTTGTCCAAATGACTCCCTTTAGTATCTCTTATAAGGTTGGTCTGGTTTTAACAAATACCTTTAATTTCTGCTTATCTGGAAATGTCCTAATTTCACTGTCATATTTGAGGGACAATTTTGCTGAGTATATAACTCTTGGTTGGAAATTTTTCTCTTTCAGGGTTTTATATATACCATCCCATTGTCTTCTCACCTGCAGGGTTTCTGCCAAGAAATCTGAGCTTAGTCTTATTGGTTGCCCCTTGTAGGTAACTTTTTGTTTGTCCCATGCTCCTCTCTTGATTCTTTTTTTGTCTTTGGTTTTGGTGAGTTTGATGATGATGTCTTGGTAATTTTCTTTTGGGGTCTATACTGTTTGGGGTTCTTTGGACTTCCTGTATGGATATTCTCAACTTTCATCATATCAGGGAAGTTCTCTTCCAACAAATCTTGGACAATTTTCTCAGTGGTGTTATTTTTCTCTTCCTGTTCTGGAATTCCAATCACACATAAGTTATTCCTTTTGATGGTATCCCACATGAACCTTAGGCTTTCTCCATTTTGTTTTGATCTTTTTTCTGATTGATCCCTTTCCAAAGAAATATTCAGGTATTTGTCTTCAATCTCATTAATTCTGTCTTCTATTGCATCGATTCTACACCTTTGCCCTTTCAATGTGTTATCTATTTCTGACAATTTAGTATTAATCTTCTGAATTTCTATCTGTAGATTTTGAATCATTTCTAAATTTTCATTTATTTTGTCATTTTGTTCTTGTAAATATCTTCCAAAATTCTTCTAGGATTTTGTCAGTGTTTTCCTTGATCTGTCTCTCAATCCTTTGAAGATACCTAAATATAATTCTTTAGAATTCCTTATCAGTTAGTTCCAATGTTGCATCTTCCTCAGGGATGTGTTTTGGGTCTGTATCCTGGTCCTTTGTTTCTCCTGCTTTATCTTGCTTCTTTGTGTGGATTGTGATGCTCTGTTGTGAGGCATTGTGACATTTTTGTGTTTATGTTTAATTTGTGATTGTGTGTTGGAGTGACTTGCCCAGGATTTTCATTTTCTTTGTTTGTTTATATGTTATCTGCACAAGCAGGGTATGCTGTGCTCTTCTGTTCACTAGTGACAGCACTTATACACTCACCACCTGTCTCCTTTCCTGTTGTCAGCCTCTTTATGCCCCTGCCTATCTTGGCAAACAGAGCCTATTCTTAGGTCCATGGAATCCGAATGAGAATGCTATCATTTTAAAATGCAAAATGATTGCCACTTGTAAACATTCAAAATGGCTGCACCCTTGGTCACTTTAAATATCCAAAATGGCTGCCACGTGAAAACAATCAATATGGCTGGGGCCTCTGGACAGTGGAAGGTCAACAGCTCAGGTTGTCTCTCTCTTTGGTGTTTCCCTTCCTAGTCATAGGCCACCAGCACAGTTGTCCCTGCAGCTCTTGGTGACCAGGGTTAATTTTTAGGTCAATTCTCAGGTCCCAAGACCACCTGAAAATATTCAGGCTATTGGTCCCATCAGAGTAGCTGACAGTCTGCAGCTCCGACCATCTCTGTACTTATTGTTTTTGTTCAGATTTTTCCACTACTTGGTACTTAATCCACTTCTGTATAGTTCCTTTCAAAGCTCAGGGCTCCAGGATTATATTCTGTATCTCTGTCAATTGGTTTTTCTTTTCTTTGTTGAAGAGGGTCTGTGTCACTTGTCTGCTTATTCCTCCATCTTTGAGTATTGGCTTTTTAAAAAAATTTCTAATGTTTCTATGAAAATGCCTATAATAGAGACAGTAACAAAATATTTTCTATTTTTTAGGATATATCATACTTCTCGGGAAAAAAATAACAAAGTGACTTTAGAAAGGAGTTGTGTCAGAGTCAGAACTATTGGGCTGATGTTTTTGGGTACTATTTGATCATCAAAAAAATTTCTAATATATGGTTCTGCCCTGTAGATGTGAAATATCAAAATAAGATATCAAATAAATAAAATTATTTTCTGACTTGCCATTGTTGTAGAAATCCAGCCTTAAGTTATTTTTTAACTCCACTACAATAGAATTGTTTTCACATGAACAATAACACGAATCCCATTAATTAACAGCCTATAATGTAGATGGGGGAAACTGACATCTTAACAATCAAAATCGCTGACTTTATAAGTCAATTAAAGTTTTATGAAGATTTACTATGTAAAATTTCTTATTTTGAGTATACAGAGAAATGCAAAGATAAAAAAAGAAAACAAATACTTCTCAAATATTTTATTCACTCCTTGGGTAAATATGAGGTGATCCCTGTGGCTGACTCCTCTGGCTGAATTCTTTGTGCTCTTAAATTGTTTGTATTTTAAAAAGCAAAATAATGTATGATTATTGGATCATAACTTTCAAAATTATATTTGTTTTATTTTTAAATGATTTTGGAAATCAATTATCATTTAGATTTCTTTTAATTATCTAAATTATTTAAACTTCTTATCTATCTTTGAGATTTCCCTTCTTTATAAAACTGTTTTCATGAAGGCTTTATAAGTACAAGTAAGAATGCTTTAACTACAAAAAATTTGAAAGTCAACCAAAATTGTTTTTTGAAACAAAGCATTCAAGAAGACAATTTTCTTGTCTTCAGGTCACACATTGCTGTAATGTTAAGAGGCTCTCAGGACTTCTGGAATCTGGTGTTTACCACACTCTCTGGAATGGTTATCCATTCACGGAAAACATGTACATATACATTTACTGACCAATGAATAGGTCTTTATAGGACCAAGTTTATGTTTCTCAATGGACTAGTCTGTGAAGTATGTCTTGTGAAGTGATACTTCTTGGTAGTCACATGATATCTTTGCTTTTTTATTTTTCTTTTAAAAGGCAACACAGATAAGTAATAATTCTACGAGTAATCTCTTAATGATTTTTGCACTCAGCAGCAAACAATGATCTGTATTCTTTCGACAGCTGGCTAGACTCCTGGGAGAACGTTATCTTTGCCTTGCAGCTACTGATTCTATTTGTGTCTTCCCAGTTATAGCTCTTGTGTGGGAGATTAAGACTGATTGTCCATGCATGCATCTCCTTAAAATGGCAGATAAATCACTACACAGATAAACCTGTAATTCTCTGTTAATTAATTCTACTCTAGATATTGTAGACATGAAAATATCTGGTCCAGGATATTTTTATCCAATTTCCATTAATGATAAAATAATTCAGAGAGATGTCTGTTTAGGGAGAAAAAGAGCTGCAATCAGTAATTACTTTCTGTTAAATTATATGTCAATAATAAAAGACTTCAGTGTATGTTTTTGAGTACAAGAAGTTGAATTTTTTGTAGAACTTTAGCAATTTAAGACATTTAAGATGTAGTTTGGGGCTTATATGAAAGCAATCCTGTTTCTTTTCACTATCAGCCCATTAATCATGGGATGTGAATCTTTGGATTCATATTTTACCTCTTGCATGCTTTAATGTTACCACTTTTAAAAACCAAAATATACTTATAAATTATTTCTCTGGTTCTGTCATTGTAGGTGATCTTTCATTTGGTGTAGGTAGCTCTGTAGTTTCACATAGATAGAAACGTTTGGAGCACACAAGTCCTTGCTCCCTAGAAACTGAAGGAAGTGTACTTACCCCCTCATCACGCTTATGATTTCATGAGAAACTGTATGTTTGGTGAAATATCAGTGGGTTATTTTCTCTAAGTTTGTATGCGTATTTGTGTGTGCAGTAAAGCAACTCCTTTTTATATTTTAGAAAACACTATTTTCCAACCATCTGCTCAGATAAATAAACAATCCTATCTTGGAGGACTGATTTGAAAGAAATAATTCCATGTCCTAGTATGTGCGAAGAGACAATGATTCAATCCATTGAAATACATAAATTGTATCAGTGAACTCAGTTACTTTTTCTTACTTTTGTGGTATTCATTGACTTACACCAAAAAATCTCCAAAACATACATGTTTCGAAAGTGGCAATAGAAGAACATGTGGCATTATTGTAGTCAGTATTTGGTGGTTGCTTGGGAAACTATTACCTGATGGTTGTGTTAGATGTGTTGGCAGATATGAAAGTATCAGTTTGGGAAATTTTCATAGGTGAATTGATTGATACATGTGTTTATTGTAAATCTAAAACACTCTCAACTCTCTTTCCCACTCACATGTGGGAAATGCTACCTATGGTTTGGGATAAAGGAATTATCTGTAATACAGAAAGCATTAACCTTCTGATCTCAGTATGTCTTAATAGTAGTATACTTTTATCCCTTTTGACAAGTCTGAGTCTGATTTAAATTACTTCGTTGCCTGTTTTTTGATTGCTTTTTTTTGTTGTTGTTTATTTAAGAGACTTTTCTTCTTTACCAAAAAGGAATGTAACTATAGTTTTCAATATTTCAGTCTGGCAATACAGATTTTAGTGTTATTGTTGTTGTTATAGAGTCAATGGTTAAGAGTTATACAGTCATTATGGCATTTAATTGCTGTAATATATACATTAAATAATGAATTAAAAGGACAGCATATTTAACATAAAATAAATAATTAAAGCAAATGTAACACACATTTTTCTCTGAAGTTTCTCATCTTGTTTATGTGTTTATTTTTTAAGCTTCCCAAGCCATTTGTCATTGTAATAAGTTATAGCACTCTAATATATGGAGAGAGAGAATGCTTAATATTTATCAAAATTTTTACAATTTGAACAAGACAGGATATGTTTTGTTAAAGGCTGACTTTTAAGGAATATTCAATGTCTTGTATTTTCTTTTTAATCTGTGTTTGTATTTTGTGTTTGGTCATGAGTCCAGTAGAGAAGAGGGAAAGGTAAGGAAGGCATGATGAATTACATTTATTTTTAAAAATAGTTGTAATTAATGTATGGCATTTCATATTATAGATAGTATATCACACTGTATTAATTCAAGTTACTAATACAATAAGTCATTTGTTCATAAATATGTCATTAGATAAGAAATAAGATCAACATTCATACTTGAGTACATGTTTGCATGTAGAGGGGAGGTGTTCTAGAAGGATGAACAGAGTCTAGAAAGACTGAATTCTCTGTAGAATAAGATCATGGGGGCAGTTCTTTAGAGAGATGAGAATGAGAGCAATGAAAGAGGACCAGCTTTCACAAGGTATGATTATATAAATTTTTGTAAAAAATAACATGCAGAGTTGAGTTGGTGATGGTTTGGGATTGAAATTCTAACCCTGGGGTGAAATCAGTTCTCTCTCAACTATAAATTGTGGGCTCTTAGGCAAGTTATAGAAACTTGTAGACATTAAGTAGGGTTGTGAAAATTAAATGCAATGTGCCATATAAATTATAATTAGACAAATGACCAGGCCTTTCATCAATGGAGGAATGAAGTAGGACCATGGTGAGTTTTAATACTATATAAAGACAGTGGAAAAGAGAGATCTAGATTTTAATCCGTTTGTGCAATCTTTCACTCAACCCATATTTCTTAGAAGACCACTCTGAGTTAGGTTTTGTACTATGTTAGGTGCTAGTTACACTTAGATGATCAAATTCTTTATTCTACATTTTTGTGTGCTACTGAAAGACATTGTTTAAATGTACTAATAATAAACTAATCTCAGAGTCTAGGATATCATTTTGTAGGTAGTATGAACACTGAACAAAGATTTATAATGGGCTTTAGGAGACAGACAACTGTTACCACGTAGCTGTCATCACCCAATTTCTCATTCTTTAATCAGGGATATTAATATTTGCCACCTCTTTAACATTACCCTTTGAGGTAACTGAGATCACATTGTTGAATATTTGTGGGTATCATTAGGAGTCCAAGGCTATATAAATGCTAGCTTTATTCCATTACTCTAGCATGCCCCATGGAATTTACTGGTACAATTATGATTCAAAGCAGTAGAATATAGGCATTTGAATCACTGGACAAATCTGCAATACAACTTTATTCTGTGTGGTATATTTCATATAAAATTTTATTAAACTCTTTGAAAATTTGCCCCCTTAAGGGTTTAGGTTAAATAGCCTGGATTAGAAAACTGAAATTTTATAATAATGACTGCAATTCTAGCTTTCCACTTTATTACTCTAATATCTCACAGGGGATTCCAGAACAGTAGATGACTTTGCATAATATGAATTCAATACTCATCTGCATTATGCAGGTGCACACTTTAGATTGAATCCTAAGAATTCAAGCCTCAGCTCTTATTTCCAGTAACACAGCATTATGCCTAAATTTCAAATTTAAACTTGATTGTTAACAATGAGAATTGAGTAATGATTGTCACCACTTCAAATTTTGAATATTGTCTTTCAGGATGAAGAAAACATGTCTGGTTGGTGAATATACTACAATATATGAAACTACTCAAGCAGAGTCTGAGACAGTGTCACTAGTCAAAAACTTTAACATTTCTGCACTAAAACAATAAGTATTCCTATTGTTGTTAGTTGCCCTTGGAGTTGGAGCTGACTCAGGATGACGTTACCTATAGCAGAACAAATTGTTGCCTGATCCCGTGCCATTTCATGATGGTAGAATATTTGAGCCCTTTGTTTGGCTATTGTATCAAACCATCTCATTGTGTCTTTCCTGTATTTTCACTGATCTTCTACTTCACCAAACTTGGTGGCCATTTCTAGTGAGTAGTCGTTCCTGTTGTGTCCAAAGTAAGCTAGCCAAAGTTTCATCATCCTTGCTTATAAGGAACTTTCTGATTATATTTCTTCTAAGACAGATTTGGTAATTCTTCTGGTAGTTTAATAGTCTTGTGTATTTAATAGTCTTTGCCAAAACCAAGGAGCTCTGATGGTATAGCGGTTATGTTATTTGGCTGCTAAATGAGAGTTCAACAGTTCGAACCCACTTGCTGTTCTGTAGGAGAAAGATACGACAGTCGGCTTCTGTAAGGATTTACAGCATAAGGAACCCAATAGAGCAATTCTACTCTGTCTTAAAGGGTCACTTTGAGTCAGAATCGACTAGATGGCAGTGGGTTGGGTTGCCAGCACCATAATTCAAATACATCAATTCTTTTTTCTGTTTTCTTTATCCAGCTTTCAAATGCATATGAGACAATTGAAGAGACCATCCTTTGCTTCAGGCACAGCTTAGATATATTTGCCTTTTAAAACTTTAAAGAAGTCTTTTGGAGCAGATATTCCCAATACAATATATAGTTTTATTTCTTGATGATCTTTCCATGGACATTGATTATTAATCCAAGAAGAATAAAATCGTTGGCAATTTCAATTTCTCTTCTCATTTATGATGATGTCATTTATCAGTCAGTCCAGTGTGAGGACTTTAATTTTCTTCATGTTCTGCTATTATTTATACTGAAGGCTGTGAGATAAATTTATGAGTTACTATTGAGTCACTTCCAGCCCATGTGTATGTTTGTAGAATTCGACTGTACAGGGATTTCAATTGCTGACTTTCAGTGATAGATTGTCAGTCCTTTCTTCTGAGGCATTTCTGGATGAACTCAAATTGCCAACTTTTTATGTTAACAGTTTGGACCATCTGGGGACTCAGTGAGATAGAGATCGTAAATAGCCTCATGTTAGTTAATTTGGCCAAATTATTTTTTAAACCAATATTTCAGTTTTCAGAGATTTTGGGATTTTGGATTTGTGAATGTAAGACTTCAGATCTTATTAAAGCATAGCTCTGGTAGCATAGTGCCTAAGACACTTGACTGCTAACCAGAAGTCTGGAGGTTCAAACCCACCAGCCGCTCCTCCAAAGGAAGGTTGGACAATCTACTTTCATAGTGATACTGCCTCGGAAACCCAAGGAGAGGTCGCTATGAGTCAGGTCCGACTTGAAGGCACACAACAAAAACAAGAACAACAAATAAAATACAAAAAAAAAAAAAAAAAAACCCCAAAAACCACCTCACTACCATTGAGTCAGATCATAGAGACCCTTTCCAGACAGTATCACTACAATACAGAAGTAGATTGCCCAATCTTTCTTCTGAGGAGTGGCTGTGGCTGGTGGGTTTGAACTGCTAGCCTTCTGGTTAGCAGTCAAATGCCTTAGGCACTATGCCACCAGAGCTCCTACTAAATAAAATAAACCCAACGCAATGCAAGGCACTGCCATGGAGTCAGATCCGACTCATAGCGACCTCTACTTGGGTTTCTAAGGTGGTATCACTACGAAAGTAGATTGCCCAACCTTCCTTCCAAGGAGTGGCTGGTGGTATTGAACCACCAGCCCTCTGGTTACCAGTTAAATGCTCTACCACCAGAGCTCCCTGTAAATAAAATAGGACAAAGTAATTTTCAACAAACAAAAATGTATCTTGACATGTAACCATAGCTTGATAATGCCAAATGCCTTCTTCAAATCCTTTGACAAAGTATTTATTCTCTAGGCCTTAGTTTCTTCATCTTCAAAATGAGCATAATAGAACCTACATCATGATTGTTACGACGTGCAATAAGTTAATGTTTATAAAATGCTTAGAAAAGTACCTAGCATATAATAGGTGTTAGTTAAATACTGTTATATAACTTGTAATTTATTTCATTTAAAGTTGACATCAGAGAAAAATAAAAATACACTGAGTTAAATTTAATTGAAAACAAAATTTGTGTCTAGTTTTGATATTATTTAATGCAATTCAGTTATTAGATATCTGGTTTGCAGGTATTTCCTACCCTTGAACATTCCCTCTTATATGGTCCAGTTCGGAGAGTGAACAAAAGGGGGAAGAAGGAGTTGTGTTACAGCAGTCTGTGCTACTGCCAGTAGATGCTTAGACAGAGAAGAGGATTAAGTAGTGCCTGAGGAGCTCTGGTAGCATAGTGCCTAAGACACTTGACTGCTAACCAGAAGGCTGGTGGTTCAAACCCACCAGCCACTCCTCGGAAGGTAGGTTGGGCAATCTACTTCCGTAGTGATACTGCCTCGCAACGCAAGGAGGGGTTGCTATGAGTCCAATTGACTCCACGGCAGTGAGTTTGTTTTTTGGTAAGAATAGTGTTCTCTCTCTGAGTTAAGGAAATATCGATTAGCGATTCCTCTGGGAATGGGCCTCTTTTGCAACCAAGATAATAATTAAAAAAATGATAATTATGTGTGATAGTGCTAGTGTGAGCTAGACAGCCTACGAGCATCTTCCTTGCCAAGCTCCACACAGCACAAAGTTCTTCAGGCACAGCGTACAATTTTCTCTACGCTGGTTTAGATATCTGAGGTGAGAGTGGCAGTGAAATCCTTGCTTTCCTAAACCACCTCCTACTCCTCTGGGCAAAATTAAAGCATAGAATATTTTGGAAAATGAATGCAAGAAATTGTAGGTTCCATTTTCATGACTTCCGCTCTGGTCTGACACCAATCTGGCCCTGGTACAGGGAGGTATAGCAGCCTTGGTTCCCCAGAGTCATTCCTGGAGGACCAGGATCCTCTTTTCTCTTCCCTAGTCTTTACTTTAGTACCCCAAATTTCGTGTATTTATGGGAGTGTTGACATAAACTCAGTTAATATATCCTAAAGATATTTTTGCTCTTAATCCAGGTTTTGAATCTTGTGGCCACCAATTATATGACTTGCACATTTTCTTAATTTTTGTGTGAAAAAATACGTGTCATTGGAGCACTTTAAAGAACCTCACTCTAGTCTGTAATTCTGGAACACCTGGCACATAGTACTTTTGCAGTAACTTTTGTAATTCTGTCCCATATGATCCTGGATAATGCAGATTTTGAGCAACCTGCCAATGTCAAGAATCTTAACTCCAACTGAATTTTTTCTAAATGAGGCTTCAGAATAGGGATTTTATTAAGAAAGTTTTTCATATCTACTAAATATAGACTGTATCAGAAAATGCGCTATTTTACAAAGCCAGATTATATAATTATATGTCTCTTACTTAGTATTCTAAAATACTCAACATTCCTTAATATTCCTAACAGGGGAATTCTCTGACTTGTTTAGGTATGAAGATTATTGAAGGAGGAACATACGTTTCCTTCTCAATTCTGAGCAAGAAAATATGGAAGTCTTTTGGATGTTGTATAAAACAATCTACAAGAATATATGAAAGCATATATATATATATATATATATATATATATATATATATATATATAAAGAAGAACATTTTGATTGCTGAAAGAAGATAAAAATTTGTTTAGAGGAAGACATTTTAGCAATAATCTTTCTTGTGTAAAAGAATTTGTTTTCTTTATTTGACTTCTGAAATGCCATAAACAAAGTCTCATGTACCTAAATTTCCTCAGCCCTCCTTCCTATTTTCCTCTTGTCATTGTGGTAAATTTCACCTCTGACTTTACTGGGAACTCTGGAGTTTTCTTGAACATATTCCTAACTCATGTATGAAACTTTCTGTACTCTGGTACTTGATACATATTACTAATCACTTTACAACCTTCACTTTTAAAACATTTTTGGATAGCTTTTCCATTCAGGATCCTGGAATTTGTATAAAACCACAGAGGTTTTCTTTTCTTTTTGAACTAAAGGCTGTTGGTTTGTGGAATTTCCTTTAACTGGAAGCACGTATGAGTCTGTGGTTTTAGTGTTTTCTCAGTTTTATAATATCCTGCTTGTTTGTTTTGACTTTCAAAACTAGAGAATTGACCATTATTTTTCACTTCATATGAAAAATTTATTATATTTTATAGAGGTCTAACTTTTTTCCTTTTTTTTTTTTCCCAGTTGAAAGAGACAAGGATTTCTCTCACCAACGAAGGCATTACAAAGAATTTCGATTTGATCTTACACCAATTCCTCATGGAGAAGCAGTGACAGCTGCTGAATTCCGGATATACAAAGATCGGAGCAACAATCGGTTTGAAAATGAAACAATTAAGATTAGCATATATCAGATCATCAAGGAATACACAAATAGGTACCACCTTTATATCTCATTCATGTCCTAGTAAACAAATGTTAAGTTGTAGTAAAACCCACTGATGACCCATGTGATCTACTGAAATGTTTTCTTTGGATGTAATGACATTCAGGGCCAGTTATAGATAACATAGAAAAGTAAGAGCAATTGACCTGAAAAATCCTTATATATTTCACAACTTTTCCCCACTAATGACACCAGTCTGTGCACTAAATGGTCTCATGCTTCTCCTTAACAACCTCTTCTAAGTAGGACATGGTAGACTGTCAAAAATTTAGAAAAACATTAAAAAAAGAAAAAAAAAGCATTTAAAAATCATTTGTTCTTAATTAATTATTCTTAAACTATTGAAGGTATTTTATCACCCCTCGCATATATACACACACACACACACACACACATAATGAAAATAATGTTTTTTCTTTCCTTAATAAACTCAAACTCACTGCCATCAAGTTGGACGCAACTTATAGTGACCCCTCCTTGGGTTTCTGAGGCAATATCACTACAGAAGTAGATTGCCCAACCTTCCTTCAGAGGAGTGGCTAGTGGGTTTGAAACCCACCCTTCTGGTTAGCAGTAAAATACCTTAGGCATTACGCCACCAGAAAATTATATTTATTTTTTTGGTCCTTGACTTTAATTCTCTAAAAGAGAAGATAAAGAGATTAAAAAGATTTCATTTTTCTAACATATTACCACAATTAAAACAAAAAAAATTTCAATTTGAAAAGTTAATTTTAAATCCAACTTTTTAGTTTTGATTATTCATTGTTTCACATATTTCTTGGCAACTATTTGACTTCTAACCAGAAGGCTGGCAGTTCAAACCCACCAGCTACTCCTCAGAAGGAAAGTTGGGCAATCTACTTCTGTAGAGATACTGCCTCAGAAACCCAAGGAGGGGTCGCTATGAGTCGCAATTTACTCAATGGTGGTGTTTGGTTTGTTTGGAAAATGGAGGTAGGGAAAAAGGAAAAGCAAAGTACAACAAAAAACTAATGCCTTTGGTCATTTTCAAAGCTATGCTCACTTCTTGAAACTTCTATCATCAAACCTGTAGGATTTCATTTACTTTGTATTTTGAATTAAACTCAGAAACAAATGAAAAGTGAGTGTAGACTGTACTCACTAGTTTAGTGCATCTAACAATGCATATATATTCTCAGGTATACAAAGCCCACTTTCTCTAAGGCAATGCTTGGGACTCTTGGAGCTGGGGTTCATTGTAGGAATACAGACTGATGTTTTATAGTTTTACATTCAAGACATCATCTGATCTATGAATCATCCAGTTTATGAATTCTTTGACAGTGTTATATGACCAAAGAAAGGAAAAATTACTAATCCATTATGTCATCTCTTTCCCTCTTATTTACCTTAATGAGACTTAAAACTCTTAAAATTATAACTCGTATTCCTACCACCTCCCACCTCTCCCATTTAACCCTACTCATATTTAAATGTGTGTAATTTAAGGAAGTGTTCTTATATTTATTCAAACTTTTATTTTTCTTGGTAAAAAGTTCACACACTTTGCATCATTTCACTTATTTAATCTTTTCATATAAGGCTGACAGCTCCAAATTCTATATAGAAGGCATTGCTCTTCAATCACACCTCATATATCTGGCATTATTGGGAAATGAGGTTTCCCACATGATTGAATTTTCCAGATAATTCTGCTGAGTTCAGCATGCTTTTGTTGATCACCTACCATGTGGCAAGCATGGGGGACATAAAGCCGAGTAAATAAGGCCTCAAAAGCTCATAGCCTGGGGACCAGAGGCTGTGGTGGGCCTGCTGCACACCAATTTTAATAACTATAATACAATGTGCTAAGCACTATGATGTAAGTATTCACTAAGTGTTGTAGAAATACAAATGGAGGGAAAATTACTTCTTTGGAATGGAGAGTGAGAAAACTAAGGGGAAGCCACTATATTTTAGAAGAGGAATGCCTAAGCATTAAAATGTTTAAATGTGTATGAATGAAACAATACAAAAAATTATAATGTCAGTATTTCTTCTAATAACAATAGTAGCCAGCACTGGCACTAACTATATGTCTGGCACTATGTTAAATGCTTTACATGAATTAAAAATTTCACATATACATATATTTATATATTCCCAAAAGAAAATGTACTATATATAATTCACTTTTTTCCTAATGCTCTGCTATGATTTTAAATTTCTGAACTCTTTTGGAAAAGCATTTTACACTAACCTGCTCAGTGTCATTAACCACCTTCCTGCTTGGATACATTTAGCTAAGCTGTCATCATTCCAGTTCACAGTCAGTTTTGTATTTACATCATCTCCCTCCTCTTGCTTCTCTAAGATTTGTGATTCTTCTGTGAACTTATTTGAAAATGTACATCTACAATTTCCACTCAGGAAGATTTCATGGGCTCTTGAGAGCAGTGTAGCAGAGCATGTTTTCTCTAAGTATATAGGGCAGTATGCAAACACTGAGAGCTCTGGTGGTGTAGTGTCTAAGGCATTTGACTGCTAACCAGAAGGCTGGTGGTCCAAACCCACCAGCTGCTGCTTGGAAGGAAGGTTGGGCACTCCAGTTCTGTAGTGATACTGGCTCGGAACCCAAGGAGGGGTCCTTATGAGTCAGATCCTACTTTATGGCAGTGAGTTTTTGATTATGCAAGCATAACTTGTATTTCTTCAGTGTGCAAGGATCACACTCCATCAGTGGTTCTCAGCTGAGACGATTATTTTACCCAGCTAGGAAATGTTTAATGAGGGCTGAAGACATTTTTTTGTTGTTACACTGGAGAGAGGGTGCTAGTGGGTATAAATGACGGGGTAGGAATGTGGGTGAAGATGCAGCTAAATATTTCACAGTGGACAAGACAACCTCCTCCCAGGAATTATCCCATCTAAAATATCCATAGTGCTCTATTTTAGAAATATTTCTCGATTCTAGTATTTAAGTTATAAACCTGAAAAATAGAAACAAAATACATCACAAAGCAGTTTATCAGCTTATTTTTCTTAGGTCATTTCCTACTTTGAGTCATAAGAGAGAGAATATAAAAGAGCTCTTAGGAGCTTGTACTGGGCACAGTGTTCATTCATTAGGAGGCATTAAGAGTGCATGCATGAAAGGACCTCATGTATATACTCACTAACACATATTTAGATTTTTCTTCCAGGGAAAAATATGGGATGAAGTAATGTCAGCAAATCTGCTAAATATTAAAAGTGTCTTGGCAAATGAAAAAAATAATTTCACAGAGAAAAATGTAATTGAATTTTCATAGTGGGAATTTTTTTTTTTTTTTTTTGCATTTCTGCCATGCTTGTCATTCAATTTCATCTACTATTACTATTTTGCCAATTTACATCTGTACCTGAAAATATAAATACAGCATGGAATCAGACATACTAAAAATTGACATACAGTGAGATTTATAGAATTTTGTAATTTCACATTTGTTTCAGGAGCATAAATAATTACCATTTGAAAAGATCAACCAGCTAACAAATTCAGCTTGTAACACTTTTAAATTAAAGCTGCTTGTGAGAAAAAATTGGCATTATAAACTCAAGAGAAAGTATTTACCAACTTGTAGAACCTCTTTAACATACTAAGTACTAGAGCTGTTGGCCAGTTCCTTGAATGATATGATAGTTTTTGTGTCAGAAATACTCAGAAGGAGATGTATGCTTTATTTTTGGCTGGATTTCATTACATTTTTAGTAGATTTTAACTCTTCAGAGACAAAAGGAGATGGACGGAGATGAGACAGTTATGATATTTGGGAATGTGGAGATGCCATTGCGGACTTTTAAGATGGATGCTTTATTGAAATGAAGTAGTGTTGAAACTTAATTTTCAAAATTTATCTGTGTAGCTTCCAAACAATTTCTAAAAACTTTTCTTGCTAAGTTTTAATGCTTCTTGATAAACACTTGTTTAACTCTTTTCTTTCTCTTTCTCTCTCTCTCTCATCACCACACATATATACACATATATAGTTGTTGTTAGCTGCTGTAGAGTTGGCCCCCAACTCATGATGACCCTTCTGTTTCAGAGTAGAACTGTACTCCCTAGAATTCCCAGTGGCTGAGTTTTGGAAGTTCATTTGTCCTGGTCTGTCTGTACATACGTATACATACATTTAATTGAGACCATAATTATGTATAGAGTAGTCCTCTTTCATTATCATTTTTTCTAAAAAAAAACCAAAACAAAACTTTTTATTGTTATTTGGGTGAAAGTTTACACAACAAATCAGTTTTTCATTCAACAATTCACACAAAGTTTGTTTCATGTCATTGATTGCAATCTGCTCATTGTAACATCATTCCTCCCACTTCTTCCTTGTGTTTGTTTCCATTCCTCCTCCGATCCTACCCCTTCCTGCCTTCTCAATTTGTCCTTGGGCAAGTGCTGCCCTTTTGATTATGAATGGTTGATTGCTCCTAGAAGTGTGTACCTTCCTAAAGTTATTGTTCACCTTGTAGACCTGTTTATTGTTTGACTGAAAATTGAGCTATAGGAATGGGTTCAGTTCCAGGTCTGAAGTAGTGATAATGAGCCATAATTTCCACCAATTTGTATTTGACCAGTAAGTTTTTTTTTTTTTTTTTCATGATTTTGAGTTTTGATCTCCATTTTTCTCCCACTCTATTGAGGACTTTCTAATATAAACCCTTTCAGAACAGTCAGTATTTGTTGCTAGGCAACCTCTAGTTCTTTTGGTTTCAGGCTTGTGGAGGCTGAGGTTCTCGTGATCCATTAGTCCTTTGGATTAATTGCTTTCATGTGTCTCTGATTTTTTTTTTTTTTCACCCTTCTTTGCTCAGGATGGGAGAGACCAATAGTTGCATCTTAGATGGTCAATTACAAACTTTTAAGACCCCACCAAAGTAGGATCTAGAACATTGTCTTTCAGTATGGCTTAATGTTGATTATAAAAATAAATTTACTTATTTTGATATGTTTTCAAATTAATTTTTTCCCTTTAATTGAATTTAGGGACCACAAGTTATCACAGACTGTTGTGGTTATGTTGTTAGGTGCTATTGAGTTGGTCCCAATTCATAGTGACACTATGTACAACAGAATGAAACACTGTCCAGTCCTGCATCATCCTCAGAATCATTGCTATACTTGAGCCCATTGTTTCAGCCACTGTGCAAATCCATTTCATTGAAGGTCTTTCTCTTTTTAGCTGACTCTATTTTACCAATCATGATGTCCTTCTCCAGTGACTAGGCCCTTCTGATAAAATATACAAAATATGTAAGATAAGGTCTTGCCATTCCTACTGTTAATGAATATTCTGGCTGTACTTCTCACAAGAAAGATTTGTTTGTTCTTCTGGCAATCCATGGTACATTCAATATTCTTCACCAAAACCACAATTCAAAGACATCAATTCTACTTCAGTCTTCCTTATTCATTATTGTCCAGCTTTTGCATGCATATGAGGTGATTGAAAACATTGTGGCTTGCGTGAGCCCACTTTAATTTTCCCAGTTACATCTTTGCTTTTAACACTTAAAAGAGGTGTTTTATGGCAGATTTGCCCAATGTAATACATCAGTTGATTGCTTGACTACTGCTTCCAGAAGTGTTATTGTAGGTCCAAGTGAAATGAAACCCTTGACAACTTCAATATTTTCTTCGTTTATCATGATGTTACTCATTGATCCAGTTGTGAGAATTTTTGTTTTCTTTATGTTGAGGTATAATCCATACTGAAGGCTATAGTCTTTGATCTTTATCAAGAAGTGCTTCAAATCCTCTTTACTTTCAACAAGCAACTTTCTGTCATCTGTATTTCAGAGGTGTTTGATATTGTTATTTCCTATTTAATATGTTAAGTATGCCAATTAGGAGATTATATCTGTTAGTGTTCAATCAGAAAAGTAGAACCACTATGGGTCATATGAGATAAGGGACTTATTATATAGGTCTGACTTTCTGCAAAAGTTGGACCTAGGGATGAATCTGAACAATGTAGCCCGTTGGAAAGGAAAATGGATGTGGAGTTGGAAAGAACAAGAACTAAATCCTACCAGCATAAGCTGGAACTCCAAAGACACGTTGGAACCATGTCTGTTTTTCATGCCTCTGAGTCTCCAACTTCAATGATGCAGGTGACCTGCAGGGGGAAGCTGGTGCACTTCACTACTAGCTGCTTGTACTTCTGGATCGGGATGTGCAAAAGCTGAAGGGTAGGACCCAGCAGGAGCTAGAGAAATTGTTGGACAGGATTTTGACAAGCTGATGGAGTTGAGATCCAGTGGGAGTGGGAATAGATACAGATTCAGCTCTTCCCCATGCAAATAGGGTGATCCAGCAGATCAGTGACAAAATACTGTGGGAAAGCCTGACATTGGACCAATCTTCTAAGCATAAACTTGGCTGCTGCTTCATTTACACAAGTTTCTTCTCTGGCCATCTCTGACCCAGAAGCAAACAGGGAAAGGATATCTGGAATTCATAGTTACAGATTAGCTAATTTGACAAAGTACAGAACTTCAATAGTAACCTCCTTTAACCGGGCACCACACATACCTTTTATAACCTTTGGAATATCTAAAAAATATAATAGGAAAACAATACTTCTGCCTTTTTATTTATCTTTGGATGATGGTCATGCCTTTCCAGTTCATCACACTCCTCCTTTGATTACCTGTGTGGTAGTTAAGGTTGTGTGTCAACTTGGCTGGGCCTGGTTGAGCGGCTGGGCACTGGATATAGTATTCCCCATGATGAGACTGATAATCAACTCTATAGTGGAATCTACGGTGAGCAGCTGAGTAGCTGCCTTTGGGATGTGGTCTGCTTCCTGTATATAAGGAGAAGCCTTGGGGAATGGTCTCTAGCCTCTGGCACGCCTGGACCCTGCTTGTGGCTGTGTTGTTCAGCAGCCTGCCATGCTCTGGCAACCTTGGAACTTTCAATGGACTTGAATTAATGACCTGCTGTGTGGTTTGGTAACATTGGGACTGTGCCATTTTATTTGTTGACCTTGGGTTTGGCAGCCTCAGCAGCCAGCAGCTGTCTGAGTGAAGAAAAGTGCCTAGTTTCAGTGGGCTAGGACCAGGAGGCAGAGCTGAAGTCCAAGGTTGATGGGCTTTTACCCAGCACCTAGAGCATGGCACTTTGAACTTGGATTTAAAGCTTCCAAACTGTAAGAATAAACGCCTGTTTGTTAAAGCCATCCCATTTGTGGTATATTCCTGTCAGAGCAGCAGTAGGTAACCAAAACAACCTGTAACTTAATTAATGAAATATGAGGTAGTCTTACTTATCTCGTGCTGCCATAACAGATATACCACAAGTGGGAGGCTTTAAAAAACCAAAATTTATTTTCTCACAATTTGGGATGCTATAAGTCCAAATTCAGGGTGCTGGCTTAAGGGAAAGGTTTTTTCTGTCTCTCTGTTGGCTCTGGGAGAAAGGTCCTTGTCTCTCCAGCTACTGTTTCCTTGTTCTATACAGATCTCCATGTGGTTTGGCATCTATCTTCCCCATCTCTGCTTGCTTATTTAATCTCTTTTTAACTCAATAAATATAGACTTGAGACACATCTTACACTAACCCTGCCTCTGACCACAACAAAGAAAACCCATTCCCAAAGGCAATTATAACCACAGACATCAACCCTACTGCCATCTAGTTAATTGACTCTGATTCATAGCGACCCTGTAAGACAGAGTAGAACTGCCAAGCAGACTGCCTCTTCTTCTTCCCATGTAGTGGTTAGTGGATTTGAACCACCAATGTTTCAGTTAGCAGTTGGATGCATTAATCACAACACCATCAGAACTCCTTAATCATAGGCATAAGATCTGCAACACATATTTTTAGTGCACACAGTTTAATTGGTAATAGAGTTTAACTACTATCAGTTCTCTTTATACTAGAGGGTGGTGGATGATGAAGGGAATTAAAAAAAATAAGTGGTTAATACATGCACAAATACATGAGTATCAAAATAAGGAAGAAACATTCATGACTAATACAATCTTCTTTTCTGCAACTGCTTACATGGTTGTAGAAGGTATTTATAAATATCCATTCACATTCTCTCTGTTTTCAGCAAGTATTATTGCTGGTTGTGTTTCCTTATCTAGTGAGGTAAATCAAGCATTCATTTTTGAAAGGTCTGGACCATTGGAGGCAATGCCTGCATTAAGTATATTTCACTAACATTAATGATAAGTCATGTGAGTAATAAGAGGTGTTCCAGGGAATCTCTTGTATCCCAAACCTACTCATCCTTACCCACTTGTGGTAACAGCATTCCAATTTTCCCATGATATTCAGAATGAACCAGTAACTGTCTTATTTACTTATAGATTTAATGGCACGAGGAGCCCAAAGTGGCCAGGTGGTAGTCTCAACTTTCAGTTTAATAGAACCCTTGCTATGATCACTAGTGGAAGGATTCCACCATTGGAAACCAGGAGTTCTGGACCAGAAGAGCCCAAAGTCTTGGGGTCCAGTTGCAATTTTTTGCTAGTGGATCACTGGTAATAATGGTGATGAGAGAGTTAGCTATTAGAGAAAGAGCTCTTTATTGTTTGCTGATTTAGATCATATAGAACATCCTTGAGGATATTAGTGCATTCTAGAAAGATATCACCCAAGTAGTGGCATAACAGTGTTCAAAAGGCCATTCTACTGTCCTATCAGGTTGGCTTCTTCAAGATGATGGGAAACATGATAAGACCAGTGAATTACTTGAATATAAACTCCTCCCCTACTTCATTCATTGTAAAATTTGTTTATTGGTCAAAAGCAAAGCTGTGTTGAATTCTATGATAATGAATTCGGTATTCTATACGTTCTTGGATGGTGATTTTTGGCAGAAACATGATAGCAAGAAAAGGCAGATCCTACCCAGAGAATCCATTCTAGTGAGGAGAAACCACTGCCTTTCCATGATGTAAGTGGTCCACTATAAGCAATCAAACACAAGGCAGTGGTCTAATCTTACTAGGGAACAATGCATTAATAATTTATTGTAGAGATTTGATCTTACGCAATTATGAGAGCTGGTTAAACAATCTATGCAAGTCTGTTGCTTTGCACCTGATTCTGGGCCTAAGGTCTTCAGTGCAGGAAGTCAGGGAGGAAGTACAAGTGTGAGGGGAGGAAGATCAAAGACAGTAGAACCTGCAAGAATGCTCTAGAACCCTTGGGTTAAAACTGGAACCTGTCTCTAATTTCAAACTTCAATGATGGAAATGTATTCAGTGATTCAGGTACAAACCCTTCTTCACAGAAGTGCACACACATCTGGCCCTGCATTTAAAGGAACTTAATAATGAGATTTAGTGGAATTTGAAGTAGTTGCAGGCCCAGCTGCTGCCCCACATCAACAAAAATAGCCAACAGATGTCGACAGTACACCTGAGTTGCAGTAATACCTGACCATACAGCTATCTTCCTAGTATAAATACGGTTACTGTTTCACTTACAGCTTTCAAATCTTAATCAAATTTCCTTTGTGACCAACTCTAATGCAGAACTATACAGGACAGTTCCAGTTTACTTAAGTTGATGTAATACAAAACCACCACAGGGATTCATTCCATGGATGTAACATTAAGAGAGAATGAATGAATGAAGAGATGAATTTGGGAAATGTCTTAGGCCACTCCAGGACTCCATTTCTACTCAACTTGTTTAATGCTGGTAGTTTGGATGAAGAATTTAACGTTCCAATCCAAAATCCAATGGCCTTTGAGTATAAGGAGAACAGTTATAATATGGACAAAGAATATGTGGAATAATGTAAGAGAAATTGCTCTGCAAAAGAAATGTGGAAATCTAGGTTCTCGTCATGGTTGGGTTCCAACATTTGAGTAACCATATGTACATACCATAATATATATAACTACATATATATATATATATATACACACACACACATATATATATAACTATATATATATAAAACCATATATATGGGATATACATACATACATACATATATATATATGTATATATATGTGTGTGTGTGTGTGTGTGTGTGTGTATATATATATATATATATATATATATACACCTACTGCCATCAAGTTGATTACGACTCACAGTGACTCCTGTTGTGTTTCCAAGGCTGTGAATCATTACAGAAGTAAATTGCTTCATCTTTCTTTAATGGAGTGGCTGGTGAGTTTGAACCACCAAACTTCTGGTTAGCAATCAAATACCTTAGATACTATGTCACCAGAGCTCCGTTCTCTCTCTCTCTCTCTCTCCATATATATAGTGCATAAAGTTTTGACTGCTAATCAGAAGCCACTCTGTGGAAGGAAGACTGGGCAATCTACTTCCATAAAGATTTACCACCTTGGAAATCCAATGGGGGTCTCTATGAATTAGAATCAACTCAATGGCTGTGAGTTTTGTTGTTTGGTATAACACTAATATATATTAGTCTTATAATAAAAATATCTCACTTATTTGGCTGCAGATATACCAAGGAAAGCTAGTATTTTCAAACATCTAAATATTATGTGGAAGGTGTACTACTAGTCATGTTGACATAATATATATACTTAATTATGGGGACACCACAAATCATATGACCACATAAAGATGATATTCCATTTACTCAAGTAAAAGATCAAAAAAATTAGAGGAGAAGCAATCTCCCGCAAACTCATTGCCATCGAGTCGATTTTGACTCATAGTGACCCCCTTAGGTTTCCGAGGCAATATCACTTAGGAAGTAGATTGCCCAACCTTACTTCATATTTGAAATAATATGTCCTCAAATTTTACAATTAAAAAATAGGCGATTTAGAGATATCTGTATTATGGTTATGATAGATCTTCTAAAGATTCAAAAGTAATTTCTCTTTTATCTTTTTTGTAAATATACAGATTTTATTGCATGAAATTTTTTGCTTTTCACAAAATCTTTTAATGAAAGATTATAATATTATTTTTTTATACATGGGAAAATTGAGGCTTAGAAATTTCTTATTTGTTCAAGTTCTGTCTGATCCCCAGACCCTTGCTTATTTCCTTGTACTATTTCCTTGTACTATATTGACATTTAACAAACTCTGGTGGTGTAGTGCTTAAGGCATTTGATTGCTAACCAGAAGGTTGACAGTTCAAATCTAACAGCGGATCTGTGGAAGGAAGATGAAGCAATCTATTTCTGTAAAGTTTACTATCTCAGAAACCCAGTGGAGGTCACTATGAGTCAGAATTGACTTGATGGCAGCGAGTTTTTTTTTTTTTTTTACATTGATATTTATGTTAAAGATGATAGAGGTTATGTTTTAGCACTTCTTTGTTATATTCTTAGATATAAAACACTAATTTTCTCAGTTTATCAACCTGCATTTTCAGATAGGTTGTTAGCTTAGTAGTAACTCAAATTTTGCTGAATTTTAGCTCCTAATGCTCAGTCCTTAGTAAAGTACTCCTCTAGTATTTTTGAGATGCCTTAAGATATCTCAAAAATTCTTTTTCTCTTTCAGTAAAAACAAAACACAAAACTGTTGAAAATCTATATATGCAAGTCCACCAGTTTCTTACACATGACTTGACATGTTTCAACCCCTGGCCATGATTAAAGTAGGATCTGTTCACACATAGCTGTATTTAACTATAAATGTTCACCTATAGATATATGTATTCACACACAGGAATATTATTTTTCACTTCTGAGTAACCAAAAGACCAAACTCACTGCCACTGGGTTGATTCCAACTTATAGAGATCCCCATTTGGTTTCTGAGGTGGTAAATCTTCACTGAAATAGATTGCCCCATCTTCCTTCTGTGGAGTAGCTGGTGGGTTTGAACTATCAACCTTCTGGTTAGCAGTCAAATGCCTTAGGCACTGCATCACTATATTTAATACATCTGTTTCATATGCCATAACCATCTCAGTATTACAAATCTTTTGTCTGTTAAATATGACTCTGCATGTAACAACTGCATGATGACTTCCATCAAGCTGTGTAAGAAATTATAAAATACAGATACTGCTCTGTATTATAAAACCAAACCAAATACATTGCCATTGAGTTGATTCGACTCATAGTGACCTTTCCTTGGGTTTCTGAGGTGGTATCTCTACAGAAGTAAATTGCCCAATCTTCTATTTGAGGAGTGGCTGTGGGGTTTGAACCATGAGCCTTCTGGTTAGCAGTCAAATGCCTTAGGCACTATGCCTCCAGAGCTCCTGATTTGTGTCATAGTCAATACAAATCTTCAAATTCTACCTAAAAGAGAAAAATACAAATTTTAATGATTATAAATTATTTTCACTAATATAAATTTACTTTTACATATCTGTTTTTGAAAATATTTCAATGTTGATAATTTCTTTAGTTTGACTAAAAAAAAAATCCTGGAAAATAGAACATGGAACTAATAGAAAACATCTCATAAATGACTAACTAAAGATAGTTGTTAACTACTTGTAATTGCCTCCCAAAATGTATGTCTCTGTTTTTTATTTTTCAAATATTTATAAACATGTAAAGGCATAACATTATAAAATTTACAGAGTTGATTATAACATTTTTACCCTATTTCAAATGACAGTAGGCTTGAAAGCAGTGTAGAATATGACTACACCAGGAAACTTATTGGTTATCTTGTTATCTAAATTTTGCATTTATGACAATAGTGAAAAATCTACTAACCAACTATTTTGTGCATTAATGAGAAGCCAAGGCAAGAGAGGGAGGAGGAGGACAAGGTTTGAAGGAGGGAACAAGGCCTCAAGGGCTAATGGCTGTTCATATTACCCAGGTTGGGCAGAGGAGCCAGGCCAGGCCCACAGTGAGTGCTGGGCAGGCAGGTGGCATGCAGGAGGCAGAGGGTAGCTGGGCTGCAAGGAGGTGGCAGGAGCCCTGGCACAGGAATTGGATAAGGAGCATGGACATCTCTTCCTCCAAATAGGCCTCTCTGCCACCTCACAGAGACCTCTGCCTGGCCCAGATGCCTGGCCTCATCTGCCCACAAGCCTGGGTGCCACCTGCTTCTTAGGCCTGTTTCTGGGCTCAGTGGAACAGGAAAGTGGAGAGGGTAGGTGCTGGGGTCTGCACAAAGTTCCAGACCACAGCCAAGCAATGGTGGTCTCTTGCTGCTCTAGGGCAATGGGTAGCTCCCAATTACCATCACCACCACCACCAATAACTTTCATAGGCTCCTTGGTGGTGGAGAAAGTGTGTGATGAATAGGGGACCACCACACCATGTGTATACCGAGATACATGGAGTAGGGTGGGGTGGGGGGTCCCAACATGTGGTCAGTGACAGGGAAGGGAAGAAGCCACAGCACCAACTCTCAGAAACACCAATTATCCCATAAGGATCTGATCTTTAGAACCTAACATGTAGATAAGTGAGGTGTGAGTGTATTTCCCAAGCTACAGGATGATTTATTCTATGTAAGAAGCTAACAATGTGATTAACTCCAGGACTGCAATCTCAAAGATATTCATGAAATATCCTGAAATTTTAAGGACAATCCTTATTTTGTGGAGTCTTTATTTGGCAGGTTCTTTACGTTCAGCAGAAGAAGAATTCTGTTGACATTCTGTCATACTGGGAATAGAATATGACACAGACAGACAAACAAACAAACAAACAGTGCCCTCTAGGTGATCCCCACTCATAGCAACCCTATGGAAGTAGAGTGCCAGGTCTTTTCTCAAGTGAAGTGACTGGCTGATGGTTCAGATAGCAGAAAATTCATTCAGCAGCTGATCCCTTAAAACACTGCACCACCAAATCTCCTGTAAATATAATAGTTCATTAAAATTTAAGGAGCCCTGGTGGCACAATAGTTGAATGCTCTACTGCTAATTGAAAGATTGACAGTTCAAACCCACTCAGGCACACTGTGGGAGAGAGATTAGGCAATCTGCTTCTGTAAAGATTACAGCCAAGAAAGCCCTGTAAAGCAGTTCTACTCTATCACTTGAGGTCACTATGAGTCAGAGTCAGCATGGGGACATCCAACAACAAGAACAAAATTCAAGTTAGAATTAACTGAATCCATTCATTGCTTTGTACTGTATACTTGTCATGTGTCTGCAGAATCTCAAACTGAGTCCTGTATCGGATATTTTAAAGAGTGCCAGCAAACTTCTTTTGAAAAATACTATGATTGGGGTTGTGAAGGAGAATGGAATTTTCACTGTTCAGAGTAGGGTAGTTGCATGATGTAATTAATTATATTGCATTTATTTAACCTCTCTAGGTTAATGGAAAAGTGGTAGAAAGTTGAAATAAATGAATGAAAATGTAACCTTTAAATATTGACTGAGATTCTCACTTCACTTCTGTTAAGAGTAGTTTAATTTTTCAATTATCATAGACAGACTAATTTTTTTAAAAATATTTCTCTATAGTTTGGGTTTATTCAAAATTTGTTTTTTATATAACTCACGTTTTGAAGTGCCTTCTATGATGTAGACAGATGGAAAATGCAGAACAGAGCTTAACATAACTTGCTGTGATTTTCCACAGATAAATAATATTCTCCTAAATAGACTCAGAGGAGCTCTGGTAGCATAGTGCCTAAGGCACTTGACTGCTAACCAGAAGGCTGGTGGTTCAAACCCACCAGCCACTCCTTAGAAGGAAGTTTGGGCAATCTACTTCTGTAGTGAAACCGCCTCGGAAACCCAAGGAGGGGTTGCTATGAGTTGGGTCTGACTCTACGGCCCATAACAACAAGAACAACAAGTAGACTCAGAGCTCCGGTGGCATAGTGGTTAAAGGGTCAGAGATTCTAATCTACCAGCCACTCTGCTGGAGAAAGATGAGGCAGTCTATTTCTGTAAAGATTGACAGTTTTAGAAACCCTATTTGTGAGTTCTACTCCATCCTAAAGAGTTGCTATGAGTTGGAATGGGCTCGATGGCAGGGGGTTTTTTTGGAAGTAGATTTGTTGTTGTTGTTGTTATTTGCCGTCGAGTCGGCCCTGACTCATAGCGACCCCTCCTTGGGTTTCCGAGGCAGTATCACTACAGAAGTAGGATTGCCCAACCTTCCTTCCGAGGAGTGGCTGGTGGGTTTGAACCGTCAGCCTTCTGGTTAGCAGTCAAGTGCCTTAGGCACTATGCTACCAGATTTAGCATAATATAAAAAGCCATAAAAATGTATAATAATGTCACTTCTACTTTACCTTGAAGGAGATCCAAGGTTTTGCAATTAACCTATCTGAACCTCAATTTCATCAATATGATTGGGCTGTTGTAAAGATCAAATGTCAGAATACATGGCAGTTAGCTCAGTTTGCTTGTGGTTAAAGAAAAAAGAATCATAATTCAACAATCATTCATACATTTATTAATTTAAGGCTAAAACTAAGGCTCAAAAATATGTGTGTCAATACCAGTAACACTGGAGATTTTACTAAAACATTCAAGTTCATATTCATAGCTGTTATGTTCTCAAGACATAAGAAGATGATAAATCAAATCAGGGTCAATTCTGCTGCTTAACTCATGGGATTATCCAATGGAACCCCTGTGACCTGCTCTTCACTTTCGTTATCTATAAAATCATGTGAATAATAAAAATGGAGAATATTAGAAAACTATCCCCAAAACAGATGCTTGTGTCACATTTTGCCTGTGCTCTGTCTCTTTGAGGACTCATGTTCATCCATCCAAATTGGAGCAGCAACTTTCTTTTCTAGCTCTATTCAGTTGAATCCTTTGTGAATTTGCCAGAGAAGGCTACTTAGGAGAGTGGTTTCAGAGAACACTGATGACCAGGGACCAAATTAAGGCCAAGGCTAATGTTTGTGAGACCAATGAAAAGCAGAAAAATGGAAATTACTTTCAGATATTACTAATCTGCACCAGCTTTGAGTGGGGAACCTAGCAACAAAAAGTTCTGTATCTTATTATTCATCACTTGAGTCACTTGTTCCCCTTGTTCTTTAATTAACTCCTGTGATATTAAAAAGTGCTTTTTGGATGTTTTCACTTAAGTAAAGGAAATTGTGATCTTCATTCAAACCTTTAACTTTTTTTCTGTTCTTTTTCTCCATAGGGATGCAGATCTGTTCCTGTTAGACACAAGAAAGGCCCAAGCTTTAGATGTGGGTTGGCTTGTCTTTGATATCACTGTGACCAGCAATCATTGGGTGATTAATCCACAGAACAATTTGGGCTTACAGCTCTGTGCAGAAACAGGGGATGGTAAGCTCTGAGTTACATATATTTCTTGTGAGGCTTGTTTTGATAGGTTGAGAGTTGTTTTTTGTGTGATTTAACAAACATCTTTTTTGTACCTATGAAATGCAAGATAGCACATTACACAGGATAGTGTAAAATATTAGTTAATAAATTTATCAACACATTTATCAAACCATCATATATTTATTGTTAGGCCACTGAGGTTAAAGTAGTAGATACCGCTGCTCTCAAGGATTTTTGGGCTAGTATTGTAGATCTGTATGTAAGTAGTACAACTGTAAATAATAACAAATATCAAAAAAAGCTCTATGCGAAGTGCTCTATGTTTTGATTGTGGTGGTAGTTACTCACTGCTGTTGAGTCTATTTAACTTATAGTGATCTCTCCTTGGGTTTCCAAAGCGGTATCTTAATGGAGGTAGATCGCCCAATCTTCCTTCTGAGAAGTGGCTGGTGGGTTTGAACTGCCAGCCTTCTGGTTAGCAGTCAATGTTTTAGGCACCATGCCACCAGAGCTCCCGTTTGTCCCAATGTATAGGATTGTACACTGAAGAATGGTGAATGCTACTATATGCAAATTATATCTCCAAAACAAAATAACCAAGAACTGTATACTAAAAAAAAAGTGCTATGGAAAGAGACGAAGGAGCTACCAATAATCCAAGGGGGGAGAGATGTTGGGAGTATAACTAAAGTCATGAGAAAATTCACAGAACAAATAATGTTGAGTTAGATCTTAATGCTTTGCAATATTTGGTCAAAGACTGCCATTCCAGAATCACCTTTAGATGAGATCTGAAGGAATCTTCATTTCTAAGAAGTATGAGAAATAATTCTTACGTTCAAAGTTATTCATTGGGCATCTGCTTTGGTCTGTGCACTTGGCTTGAAGCCAGAAATACAATGGTGAGCAAAAGCAGATAATGGCCTTAGGAGGCTTATACAAATTTGAGTGAGTTATTAGGTAGTAAACACATAATAACAGTAATCAATGCATGTCAGTATATCTGCCAGAGTCCAATAGAGAAATTGAATGCCATTCTTGTGAATATAGAGCAGTGAGAAAATTTGAGATTCAATATGAAATTAAGGTAGATGTGATTAGTGGAAAAAGTTTAGGAGGGGGAAGCATATTTCAGATATACAGAATAGAATTTTCAAAGACCATGGTGAAGGGGACTGGGACCTCAGTACGTTTGATTAGGAGGCCAGGGAAGCCAATTTCCCAGAGCCATGTAGGACAAGTTAAGGCTTTGATAACTCAGAGTCCAAATATTTGAAATTCAAATCAGATTCCAGATCATTTAAAATTATATTTGTAGTGATAGGAAGTTACATAATTTATGTAATAGTTTGCTAGCTTGATTGGTAATTTTAAGATATTTATATATATGAGTCTATATTATCCTCTTGTCTTTAACTCCACAAATGTTAGAGACAAGTTCAGGGAGAATAATTTTTAAAGATATTACTAATAAGAGAGCATGCCTTATTTGGGAGTCCCTGGGTGGCATAACTAAGGACTTGACTAATAGCTGAAAGGTTGGTATTTTAAACCCACCCAGAGGTACCTCTGAAGACAGGCCTGGTTATCTGCTTCTATAGGTCACAGACTTGAAAAACCTATGAAGTACTTCTGCTCTGTACAATGAATGTTATTATGGTCCGAATCAACTTGAGAGCAACTAACAACAACATGCCTTTTTAACAGGAAAGAGTAAGTTTTGGCTGTTTTATTTTTTTATGTAATCAGACAATAGAAACATTAGCCGCAAGGTCTATTTCATTCATCCCTCTCTACTGTGTTATACAAAGCCTTATTTACTAAAATAAAGAGTTAAGTGAAAGTTGGGTCTGTCTTGGACCTCTTTCAAGTGGCTTAATTACTATATGCAATAAGGCTTCACGATGGAACTATTTTATCTATAACCAGTTTCACAGCCTAAGCATACTACCATAACCAGCACTTTGATTTCAAGAATTGTGTATATGAAATGAGGTTGAGAGACACAAACTAAGTATATTGCAGGATTAGTCAAATAACAATTTCATATGCCCCAGATTTTAATCTAGCAAAAGAAAATTCTTACTGAAAGTATTATAGACAGTGTTTCAGACATCAAAACCTAAATTTTCCAGAGATTTTAGCTACAATGCTGAATTTTTGAATTTTTATAAATAATTAAAATATTTTGAATTGTAAATTATTTTCCAATTATGGCTTTGAGATTATTGTGAAGGATCCTCAGAATTCAAACATTATAAATGTAGACCCAGAAAAGCACATTTAAACAATCTTCCAAGTATTCTTACATTGTTAAACTACTGTACATTTATGGTCAGAAATGTGACTGGGAAATTGGCACTGTCGGGGAAAGCCTATCGTTTTTTTCCCTGGTATGTAGCCAAACAAGAAAAATTAAATTAGTGGTATGTGCTTATCCCAGTCTTCTCCTTGGGGATATACTTGAAATGCCTAACTAAACAACTCAAGAGATCTATGAAATATGATCAGCATGTTTCCTTTTAATTTCCATCCTCCCCATCCCATATAAACATTCTAACGATTTTTTTTTTGTTGTTGTTATTGTTAATGTACTTCACTTTTCTTGGTTCTTTCTTTCATTTTCAACCTATATAATTTAACTTCTATTTTGCTTTCAATTTATTTTTTTCTCTCTGAGAACTATCCTATATTTTGAGCTTTGCTTTCTCCCTGATTTATTTCACTTGTATTTTTAAGGATGATTTGGTTGTAAACTACTATTATAGTACTTACCAGTATTTTTCTTTCTTTCCTTTTTATTTCAGCCTAAACTACACTGTTTTCTCTTCACAAAAATTATCCAATTCTTTTACTTAAAGGTTAGGTTTGAGATATACACTCTATATACTGCCATTTGTTGCATTTCTTTGTCTCTCAAGTGTTCTCTAGTAGGAAGAACAGTAAAATGGTTGAATTTTCAGGCTAAGCATGTAACTAATTTAATTAATGGTGGACAGATTTCCCAGGAGATTCCTACTAAGACAGTTTAGGCAGGAGGGTCTGCCAATCTATTTCTGAAATAATTAGCCAGTGGAAACCTTACAAACAGCAGCAGACTACTGTCTGATATAGTGCCAGAAGATAAGCCCCTCAGGTTAGAAGGCACTTAAAATACAGCTACAGAGAAGTTGCCTCCTCAAAGCAGAATCAACTTTAATGACATAGATGGAGTAAAGCTTTCAGGAACTTCATTTGCTGATGTGGCATGACTCAAAATAAAAAGAAATAGCTGCAAATATCCATTAATAATTGGGACATGAAATATATGAAGTAATGAATTTAGGAGAATTGGAAGTTGTTAAAAATGAAATGGAACATATACAAATCAACATCTTGGTCATTAGAGAGCTGAAATGCGCTGGTATTGGCCATTTTGAATTAGATCATATGGTCTATTATGCTGGGAATGACAATTTGAAGAGGAATGGCATCACATTCATCACCAAAATGAACATTTCAAGAGCTTTCTTGAAGTAAAATGCTGTCAGTAATAGGATAATATCCATACACCTACAAGAAAGAACAATTAATATGACTATTATTCAAATTTATGTACCATCTCCTAACGTCCTTAAGAAATTGAAGATTTTTACCAATTTCTGCAGTCTGAAATTGATCGAATATGCAGTCAAGATGCATCTATAGTTACTGGTGATTGAAATGTGAAAGTTGCACACAAAGAAGAAGGATCAGTAATTGGAAAATATGACCTTGCTTATAAAAATGATCCCAGAAATTGCGTGATAGAATTTTGCAAGAATAATGACTTATTCATTGCTAATACTGTTTTGCAGCAACATAAATGGTGGAATGCACAGTAATCAATCAAATTGACTACATCTGTGCAAAGGGATGATGGAGAAGTTCAATAACATCAGGCAGAGCAAGGCCAACCTAAAGCTGAAGACAAGTACAACCTTGAGTATATCCCATCTGAATTTAGAGATCATCGCAAGAATAGATTTGAACCTTTAGAGAGATGAAAATCAAAACAACAATGAGATATCTTTTCCTCCCAGAACTAATGGCAAAGTTCAATAAAATAGAAAACAACAAATGGTGACAAAGAAGTAGAGACACTGGAACTCTTATCCATTGCTGGTGGGACTGTAACATTGTGGAACCACTATGGAAAATGGTATAGCATTTCCTTAAAAAACTGGAAAGAGAAATACCATTTGATTTAGCAATCTTCCTACTAGGAATCTATCCTAGAGAATAAGAGCCGTGACACAAACAGATATAATATATATATACACACACACATATATTCATGCATATTGAAGCAATGTTCATAATAGAAAAAAGATAGAAACAACCTAAATGCCACAAATTAATCAATAAACTATGGTAACTACATACCACCCTTGTTGTTGTTGTTGTTGTTGTTTGCCGTCGAGTCGGCCCCGACTCATAGCGACCCCTCCTTGGGTTTCCGAGGCAGTATCACTACGGAAGTAGGAATGCCC
>NW_006921727.1:5552662-5554339 GCF_000298275.1 Orycteropus afer afer
GATCGGGCAGTGTTTCGTTCTGCTGTGCATGGGGTCGCTATGAGTCGGAAACGACTCGACGGCACTTAACAACAACAACAACAACAACAACTACATACCATGGAATACTACACAATGCTAAAGAACAATGATGAATCTGTGAAACATTTTGTAACATGGACAAACTTAGATGACATTATGCTAAGTAAAATTAGTCAATCACAAAAGGACAAATATTGTATGAGCCCACTGTTGTAAAAAGTCAAGAAAAGGGTTTCTTCACACATAAAAAAATATTCTCTGATGGTTTCTGGGATGAGAGGGCAGGTGAAGAGAGGATAAACCACTAACTAGAGGGTTGTTATGTTGTTATGTGCCTCCAAGTCGGCCCCAACTCATAACGAACCCTCCTTGGGTTTCTGAGGTGGTATCACTACGGAAATAGATTGCCCAACCTTCCTTCTGAGGAGTGGCTGGTGGGTTTGAACCACCAGCCTTCTGGTTAGCAGTCAAGTAGATACATATTAAGTTGGGTGAAGGAGAAAAACAAATGAATAGATTTAAACACTAATGACTGAAGACAACATGAGTTATAGGATAACATCAAGGATATTATGTATGAAGAAAGCAAAATGTCACTAAAAAAAGGGGCAAAGAGACTCTGAAGTTTGTTCTTGAATGTATAGTCACTAATGTGAATGGAAGAAATGATGAAATAAAAGAGCTGAACAAAGATTTTAAAGTGTGGCTTGAGAAAAAAGCACAGTATTAAAATGAGATGTACAAAGACCTGGAGCTAGAAAACAGAAGGGAAGAACACACTTGGCATTTCTCAAACTGCAATAACTGACAAAAATTCAAGCTTCTAGTTGCAATATTAAAAGATTCCTACTTCATGGTACATAACAACAACAATAACAACATGGGCAAAGTATTAAACAACATAGTTCTAAAAGAATTTATTGATGTTCAACCATTTCAGAAGGTTGCATATAATGAAGAACTGATTATATTGAAGGAAGAAGTCCAAGATGCATTGAAGGTATTGGTAAAGAACAAGGTTATAGGAATTGATGGCATATCAACTGAGATGTTTCAACAAATAGAGGCAACACTGAAAACACTCACTTGTCTATGCAAGAAATTTGGAACACAGGTACTTGGACAACTGACTGAAAGAGATCCATATTTGTGCCCATTCTAAAGAAAAGTAATCCAACAGAATGAATAACTTACCAAACAATATCATTAATATCACACACAAGTAAAATTTTTTATTTTATTTATTTATTTATTTAATTTATTGTGATTTGGATGAAGATTACAGAGCAAATTCACCTTCCATACAGCAGTTCACATATACTTTGTCTCATGTCATTGACCATAGTTTACCACAATGCAACAGCTCCCCTCCCACTTCCTCCCCATAGTTACCTCTTCCCAGTGACCATCCTTCCATACTCTCCTGTGCCCTGAGCTGTCTCCCTGTGAATAAGCAGCCCTTCCTTCTCCCATGATTCTTCTCTCCAGGGTGTGTGTCTATTTGAGGTAAATGTTTAACTCACATGCCTGCACATTCTTTGGCTGGCAACCACAGGTGTGGGTTCTATTCCAGACCTGAAGGGCAGCTAGGGGCCATAGTCTCAGTGGTTCCACCAGGCTCTATTGGACCAGCAAACCTAGTCCTCACCTTCTTTT
>NW_006921727.1:5555329-5572068 GCF_000298275.1 Orycteropus afer afer
TAGAACAGTCCATTCTATCTTTCAACTTTCTTAACTTCCTCACCATTTAGAAAATCTGTGACTACAAAGTCTTTTCCCTCTTTTTTGTTTGTAGTTGTCCTCACTTGCCAATTGATGTCTCTGGTTCCCTGTTTACAATCTTGTAAGCTCATTTTACTTTGGATATGTCCATAGCTGACACACAAGTAAAATTTGCCGCAGACAATTTAAAAATGGTTGTTGTAGTACATTGACAGGGAACTGCCAAAAAATGCAAGCTGGATTGAGAAGAGGACATGGAATGAGGGATATCATTGCTGATGGCAGATGGAAGCCTAAAGTAAAGAATACCAAAAAGATGTTTACCTGTGTTTTATTGACTGTGCAAAGGCATTTGACTGTGTGGATCATAACTGATTATGGGTAACATTGCAAAGAATGGGAATTCCAGCAGAATTAATTGTGTTCACGTGGAACCTGTTTATAGACAGTCTTTGAACACAACAAAGGGATAGTATGTGGTTTAAAATTAGGCAATGTGTGTGTAAGGGTTGTACAACCCTTTCATCATAGTTATTAAATCTGTATGCTGAATAAATATTTCCAAAAGCTGGACTATATGAAGAAGAACATGGCATCAGGTTTTGATGAAGACTCTAATAACCTATACAAACCTTGATCCTGATGAATATCAAAAACTACAGCCTTCAGTATGGATTACAGCTCAACATAAAGAAAACAAAAATCCTCAGAACTGGATCATCCATTATGTCCTTCTCCAGGTCCTCAACATCTTTTCTTTTTAACACTATAAAGAGATCTTTTCCAGCTGATTTTCCTGATTTAATATGTGGTTGGATTTCTTAACTGCTCCTTCCATAAATATTGAGTGTTAATCCAAGTGAAATGAAATCCTTGACAACTTCAATATTTTCTCTATTTGTTGTGATTTTGCTTATTGGTTTAGCTATGAGGATTTTTGTTTTCTTTATGTTGAGGTGTGATCCATACTGAAGACTCTAGTCTTTGGTCTTCATTAGTATGTGCTTCAGCTCCTATTTGATTTCAGCAAACAAGGTTGTGTCATCTGAATGTGGCAGGTTGCTAATGAATCTTCCTCCAATCCTGATGCTGCAATCTTCTCCATATAGTCCAGCTTCTCAGGATACAGATTAAATAAATATGGTGAAAGGACACAACCCTGAGTCACACCGTTCCTGATTTTTACCATGCAATATGTCATTGTTTTGTCCAAACAACTGCCTCTTGGTCTATGTATAGGTTTCCCATGAACACAATTAAGTGTCCTGGAATTCCCATTCTTTACAATGTTATCCACAATTTGTTATAATTCACAGAGTCAAATGCCTTTCCATACTCAATAAAAGAAAGGTAAACATCTTTCTGGTAGTTTCTGCATTCAGCTAAGATCCATCTGACATCAGCAATCATATTCCTCATTCTACATCCTCTCCTGAACCCACAAATATAGGGGTTAGGGTTTACAACACATATTTTTTGGGAGACGTAGGTCAATCCATAACATTCCACTTTTTTGCCCCCCAAAATTTTTATTCTTTCAACATGTGAAACACATTCACTCCATCACATCATCCCAAAAACCTTATCCCTTTCGAGCACCAATTGTAAATACAAAATCTCATCTAAATCAGATATAGTACAGGGTATGTTCCATCTAGGTACAAAATCAACTTAAAAATCAGCAATAAAACCTAGAATACAAGTTATTTATTTCCAAAATACAATCGTAGAACACACACAGATCAGAAAGCTGGGTAGGATTTCAAGAGATGAGGATTAGTAGGGAAGGGGCTATAGAGGAGTGGTGACTAGTGGTGAGAACAGAAGGAGAAAATTCATTTCTGGACAAGGGAATATTGTTAACTAAAGCATAGACTGGAAAATTAACATGGTACGTGTATATGCTGGAAAAAAGTTAATAATCCGGAATTGACCAAAATGAATTTTGTCTATGGAATATGGTTGCAGGTGCTATTATGAAAGTTTTGAGGGGTAGATCATGAAAGAAACATGGAATCTAACTTAAATATAACATGTTCTTGTAGCTTGATCACAGTCATAAATAAATAGACTTGCTTTTTTAATCAATCATGGAAACACCACAGTGATTATATTTAAATGAATATTAGTTTCATGAGGCCATAGATGTACACCTCTTGCTCACAGTTGTACCTTTAGTGCTTGGCACAATGCGGGTAGTAGGTGTTCAAAACATACCTTGAATAGTAATTGAATGAGTTTGTGATTAAAAAGGCTTTTGAAATCCACATGCCACTGTTCCTTTTAAGAAGACATTCCAAACTTTCAGTTTGGAGTGATCATTGATCAAACCAACATGGTGTAACACAGGGAGCAGAATTTTGCAGAGCAAACCACAACACAATAGTTAAAATAGCCTCCATCATAAGATGAGTGGAAAATCAGTAGTATATATTTTGGTATTTGGTTTATTCTGTGTCTGCAAGGAAAAAATAGCAAAGAGGCCTAAATGTATTTTAGGAATCAAAAGGCTGTTGAAATCAAAAGTAGTATTATGATTCCTCAGAGAGCCTGTGGAAATATGTTAGTTTTGAAATACACTTTTTAGAAATTTGACAAATGAGCAGCAATAGATTTGGCAAGAGAGTTTAAGGATATTCTATTGATTTTTCTGTTCATGATAAATAGGTAATTCACTGAGCTCTATATGTTTGTTTCAGCAAAATAAAGTAAACAAGATCAAGCAAATTAAAAAAAGAAAAAAACTTTTCTACTACTTCATGGTGAAATCCAGAGATTCTAGACAAGCAAAATTACTTTAGAAAATCTTAAACACTTTTTCATGGTGGTTAATAAACCTCTATGTTAAAGTAGATACTGTCTTTTGGTTTTAATAGCACATGAGTAGGCTTACGTCGGTTTCATAATTTGCTATAAGACTAAATGTGTTGGATTAATTTCAGTTCCCTAATTTAAAAATTTGCCTTAATTATTTACTTTATTATGTCTTTATTAACATTGCTAATAAATCTATATTAATCACTATTCTTTCCTATACACAGAGTTAATTACACATATGGCAATTTGACCTGCTTCTTAGGCTTGTTTTTTTCCCCCCATAACCAAACCCTATACTTTTCTATCATTTGATGCTTTATATAGTTTAACTCTTCCCAGTAAATTTATTCCTTTTCAAACTTGAGTTTATAAAATTAAAGCATGGAAAAATAAAGATACGATTTTGGGTTCATTAGAATGTTTTTTTTTTTAAAGAAGAAAACAGCCTATGTTTTCAGATATTTTAGGTTTGGCAATACTCAGAATGAATTCTGCCAATGACTTTTTTCCTTTCTGTTCAAACCCACTTATACGTCAAGGAAAATTCAATCCTTATGTTTCTGATTCATTTGTATTCAAGTCATCAAAATGTCGTTTTGTCAGAGTATTGCTTAATTTCCAAGAAACATTACAATGTTCTTTCTTTTTAAATGTCTCTAAAAGCCATTTTTCTTTGAACATAGTAGTGGCATAGTTTCCAACCATATCAAGGTACAAATTCAGGTCTATAGTCAGATATTAATTGCCCTGAAATAGAGAAAGATTTTGGAAATATGAACATATTGTGTTCAACTCAATTATAATTATTGTTTGCTTATAAAATAAATAAATTCATATTTATTGCTACAAATAACTAAAATAAAAAAAGAAAAACTCACTGCAATTGAGTCGTATCCTACTTATAGCATAGCAACCCCTCCTATCATTATGGAAGTAGATTGATCAACCTTCTTTCTGAGGAGTGGCTGGTGGATTTGAACCACCAGCCTTCTGGTTAGCAGTAAAATGCCTTAGGCACTATGCCACCAGTTGTTGTTGTTGTTATGTGCCATCGAGTCGACCCTGACTCATATCGACCCCTCCTTGGGTTTCCGAGGCGATATCACTACAGAAGTAGGATTGCCCAACCTTCCTTCTGAGGAGTGGCTGGTGGGTTTGAATCACCAGCCTTCTGGTTAGCAGTCAAGTGCCTTGGGTACTATGCTACCAGAGCTCCTACAAATAACTTAGAACTTAAAATTTGGGTACTAAGTAAAATGACCAGGATAAATAAATGGAAACACTAAGGAGAAATCATTAGGAAAACTAGATTCTGATTTGGTTCAAACATAATATTTATACTTTTAGTCATATCATTAATAAAATGAATGCAATAGCAATTAACTTTCAAAGAAAGAGCTAGGTTGTTAGTACCTCATACCTGGGAGGGCAAGAATAAAAATTTGTATTCTGAATTGGACTAGAGATTGCACATAGACTATTCAGTAACATTAGCTGTACTTGTCACTCCTTTAATTGAGGACCAGTTCTTTGTTGTGTCAGTTTTACAGATAATTTAGGGAGTTTTAGACAAATTTAAATAAATAAATAAATAAATAGTAATTTACTGGGTAAAGGGAAGATTATTGATGTATGTTCTTGAGTTGTCAGCACAGAGTATAGGAGGCTATGTTAGTACATTCATGGTGAATAACTGGCTGAGAAAAATGATTGTTGCTGTTAGGTTCATCAAGTCAATTCCAACTCACAGTGACTCCATGTACAACAGAACAAAACACTGCCTGGTCCTTTGCCATTCTCACAGTCATTGCTATATTTAAGCCCATTGTTGCAACCCCTATGTCAATCCATCTTATTGAGGGTCTTCCTATTTTTCACTGACCCTCTATTTTACCAATCATGATGTCCTTCTCCAGGAACATGCCTAAAATACGTTGAGATGAAGTCTCACCATCCACACTTCTAAGGAGCACTCCTAGCTGTACTTTTTTTTTTTTTTAATTGTGATTTGGGTGAAGGTTTACAGAGCAAATTCACTTTCCATACAGCAATTCATATACACTTTGTCTCATAACATTGACCACAGTTTACCACAATGCAACAGCTTCCCTCCCACCTCCTCTCCACAGTTACTTCTTCCCAGTGTCCATCCCTCCATGGGCTCCTGTCCCCTGAGCTGTCTCCCTGTGCATAAGCAGCCATTCTTTCTCCCATGATTGTTCTCTCCAGGAGTGTATCTATTTGAGGTAAATGTTCAACTCATATGCCTGTCTTTTGTTTGGCTGGAAACCACAGGTGTGGGTTCAATTCCAGACCCGAAGGGCAGCTAGGGGCCATAGTCTCAGTGGTTCCATCTGGCTCTATCAGACCAGCAAACCTGGTCCCCCCCCCTTTTTTTCCTCCAATGATTTTGAGTTTTGTTCCACATTGTGCTCCCTCTCTATCAAGGATCTCCCACATAGATCCCCTTTCAAGTGGAAGTCAGTGGTAGCTGGGCACCATCTAGTTCTGGTCTCATAGTCATAAAGGCTGCAGATCAGATGGTGTACCAGTCACTAGGACTAATTGTTTCCATGAATTTTGGTTTTCTTCATTCTTCTTTGTTCTGGATGAGGAGAGACCCATAGTTGCATCTAGATGGCAGCTTGCTAGTTTTTAAGATCCCAGTTGCGACTTGCCAAAATAGGAGGTGGAACAATGTTTTGTGTAGTATGTTATGCCAATTGAGCTTGATGACCCCTGTGACTACGGTCCCAAGCCCACAGGTTCAACTACTCGGTCTCTCTGGGTCTAGCTGTACTTTTTCCAAAGCAGATTTGTTCATTCTTCTGACAATCCATAGTATATTCATTATTCACCAACACTACAATTCAAATGCATCAATTCTTCTCCAATCTTTCTTATTCATTATCTAGCTTTCTCATGCAAATGATTATTGATAGGCAATTTAAATATGCTCTTATCTAGGTTATGAAGCCAATATAAATAACACTCAGAGATATGTGTAATACTCATTTGATGCTTATATGTTCTGGGCATTCATTCATAGGCACCAGAAAATATTAAATTAAATTAAAATATTAATTAATATTAAATTAAATTATTAATACTCAATATGGTAGTTTGCTTGAGGTCTAATCTTTCTATTAGAAAAATGATATCGTTGTTTCTTGAGATAGCTGGTTCCATCAATCAAAATAAGGAAAACATGCTTCTTTTTTTTAAATGAGGAAATATGCAGGGTTAGTTGATTTTAGGCATGGTGTATATTACCATCAGGGGAATTTTCCATCTCAGTGATGTCCCGGCATAAATTACTAGTATAAGACTTAATAAAGCCATTAGCAAGGTTGAGTATCAAGATGACTTCTTACACAATGATGGAATTACAACCAGAATTATTAGAGTCACAGAACACTTGGCTATACAAAATATTCATGTCTTTGCTAAAGAGGTGCTGTCCAATGGTGCCTAACATATAAAAATACTCAAACCAAACTCACTGCAATCAAGTTGGCCCTGACTCATAGTGACCCCTCCTTGGGTTTCCAAGGCAGTATCTCTATGGGAGTAGATTGCTCAATCTTCCTTCTGAGGAGTGGTTGGTGGGTTCGTACCACCAGCTTTCTGGTTAATAGTCAAATGCCTTAGGCACTCTGCCACCAGAGCTCCCCCTAATACATAATGTCCTAATATTTATAGCAAACCACATAAAATCTGCACTATATAAATGGCATTTCTCATTAAAAAGTTGGAAAATTGAAGATACCTTATGAATGATTAGGAGAACATTAGAGGTGACCTTGCAACTAAAAGAAACAAAGCCATTATAATGGTTGCCTCATTCTCAGATGATAACCCACACTAATAAGCAGCTATATTTTCTATACAATATAAAGATGTAAAGTTATGGCTTTTGTCCATTTGTTGGTTTGGCAGAGTTTTCTGTATTCTATTTTTAGAAATGATCATAACTTTGGTAAAAGTTCCAATAATTTAATCTCCTTTTATTTTCACTCAGGTTATTATGGAAGTTTTTTTTTTTTAATTTTTAAATTTAGTTACCAAGGCATTTAAATTGAAACAGAGCAGTTTAAAACTTTAACTACCCAGAGTTTTGCCAAGTTCTTTACTCTTCATTCTATGACAATTTTTTTTTCATTCCGAGAAAGTATCAGCTACTGTAGCTACATTAATAACAAGTAATGAGATTAGTCACCTCTTTTTCTATAACCTTAAGGTGTTTTTATTCCTATTGTTCCTTACTAAATGAAAACTAAAACCTCTGGTGGCACTGTAGTTAAAGCATTGGGCTGCTAACCAAAGGGTTGGCAATTCAAAGTCACCAGCTGCTCTATGAGAGGAAGATAGAGCAATCTGCTTCCATAGAGATTCAGAGCCTTGGAAAACCTGTGGGATAGTTCTACTCTGTCCTGTTATTGTTGTTACCGGATGCCCTCGAGTTGGCTCTGACTCATAGTGACCCTATGTATAAAAGAAGGAAACATTGTCTGGCTGGTCCTGTGCCAGCCTCACGATCCCTGCTATATCTGACCCTACTGTGGAAGTTACTTTGTCAATCCATCTCCCTGAGGGCCTTCTTCTTTTCCATTGACTCTCCACTTTACTAAGCAAAATATTCTTCTCTACAGAATGGTCCCTACTGACAACATGACCAAAGTAGATGAGACAAAGTCTGACCATTCTTGCCTTCAAGAAAATGCCTCCAAGGAGCATTCTGGTTACACTTACTCCAGGACAGATTTGTTAGTTCTTTTAGCAGTCCATGGTATTCTCAGAATTCTTCATCAACACCACAACTTAAAAACATCAACTCTTCTGTCTTCCTTATTCACGGTCCAGCTCTCACATGCATATGGGGCAATTGAAAATACCATGGCTTGGGTTAGGCACACCTTAGTTTCAAGGAAATATCTTTGCTCTTCAGCACTTGAAAGAGGTCTTTTGCAGCAGATTTGCCCAGTGCAGTATATCTTGACTGCTGCTTACATTGGTGTTGATTATAGAATCAAGTAATATGAAGTATTTGACAACTTCAATCTTTTCTCCATTATCATGATGCTGCTTATTGGTCCAGTTGTGAGATTTTGTCTACTCTGAATTATAGGGTCACTGTAAGTAAGAATTGATTTGATTGCAATGAATAATAGGATCTGAAAATTAGCTTAATATACTGATAACATTTTCTTTAAAATTCCAATATCCCATAACATCTTCTAACCATGATGTTAAGACAAAGAATTTTTTTTTTTTTTAAATAAATTCCATAACATCTTTTGAATTGTTGGAAATATCTTGGGTGTTATAGGAAAAAATGATTAATATAAGAGGGAATAAAACTTGTTCAAAACTAATAAGTAATTTTAACCATTAATATTAGTGAGTGTCTTTCAAGGCTATGAAGCATCAATTAAAAAAAAAGTGTAGAATAGTAGAAGGAAAACTCAACTAGGTAGCGAGAAATACGGGTTTTCAACTCTTTTCTTTAACTTTTTATTGTGATTTGGGTAAAAGTTTACAGAGAAATTTGGTGTTCCATTTAGTTATTCATACACATTATGTTTTGTGACATTCATTGTAATCCCCACAGTGTAACAGCACTCTTCCCACTTCATGTCTGTGTTTCTTGTTTCCTTTTGTTCTTTGTTATCCCTTCCTGCCTTCTGAGTTTTAGTTTGATCAAATGCTCCCCTTTTGATCTATTATGGTTGGTTGTTTTAAGCAGCACATACATCCCTGGTGTTACTGTTCATCTTATAGGTATGTATAGCATTTGGCTGAAAGTTGAGCCATAGGGGTGAGTTCAGTTCCAAGCATGAAGGGCGTCTAAGGGCCATTGTCTTGGAGATTTCACCAGTCTCTGTCAGACCATTAATCCCAGTTGTTTTTATGATTTTGAGCTTTGTTTCACATTTTCTCCAACTCTGTCCAGGACCTTCTATTCTGATCCCTTTCAGAGCAGTCAGCAGTGGTGGCTGGGCACCGTCTAGTTCTAATCTCAGGGTCATGAAGGCTGGGGTCGATGTGGCCCATTAGTCCTTTGGACCAGTTGTTTCCTAGTGTCTCTGATTTTCTTCACTCTTTGCTCCAGACTGTGAGATCAATAGTTGCAACATACATAGGTTTTAATCTTGACAGTAATTAATTGCCATGTGATATTAGACAAGTCACAACATATCTGTACTTTGCATTCTTTATTGGCAAAAATAGGGTCCATGATATTTACTTTAATAACCTGAAGGGTTATTGTGTTAATTGAAATGATGTATGTTCATATTCTTTCAGTCACTTTTTTTTTAATACTTTAGAAATTTAAGTATTCATCCATTTATTCAATAAACTTTTGTTGAGCACCTACTAGTGGCTAGGTGTTGTAGCATGAACTTAGGCCTCAGATATAAAGGAAACTGATCTTGCTTCCAAGGAGCTCAGAGTTGTAACAAATAACTACACAAAACATCAAGAGAAATGCCATATGTATATAATTGCTGTGTGACATAGATTGAATTGTGTCTTCCCAAAATGTGTGTCAACTTGGATAGACCATGATTCCCACTATTGTGTGATTGTCCTCTATTTGTGATCTGATGTAATTATCTTCCACTTTGTAATGTGTTGTAAACCCTAACCTCTGTCTGTGGCTAATGAAGCAGGATTAGATTATGTTAAAGTGGTTATGTTTGTTATGTTAATGAAGCAGGATTAGTGTGGGATGCATTGCCTTTACTAAAGTTATCACCCTTACTCATGTGATACTCCTGATCTAATATAAGGAGAGTTTCCCTGGGTTGTGGCCTGAATGACCTTTTATCTTACAAGGGGTAAAAGAGAGAGAGAGATGCAAGTAGAGAAAAAAGGACATCCTGCCACCATGAAAGAAGGCCCAGGAGTGGAATGTATCCTTTGGAGCTGAGAACCTCCTAGACCCAGGCAAAGATTGATGCCAAGACACATGGAGATCTTCAAGGGACACCAGAACCACAGATATTGAAAGGAGACAAGGACCTTCAACCAGAGCCAAAAGAAAGAGAAAGCCTACTCCTTGATCTGGCATCCTGAATTTAGACATCTAGCTTCCTAAATTGTGAGAGAATAAATTTCTCTTTGTTAAAAGCAGGGTATTTCTGTTATAGCAGCACTAGATAACTAAGACAGAAGTTGGTATCTGGAAGGGGTACTGCTCTACAAAATACCCTAAATGTGGAAGCATTTTTGGAATTGGGTATTGTGTAGAGGCTGGGAGAGTTTCAAGGCACCTAATAGTAAAAGACTAGATTGCTTTGAAGAATTATGGTGGAATTACAGCCATCAAAGGCAATTCTGGTGAGGCCTCAGAAGGAAGTGAGGACACCTGTGACATAAGAGACAGAACTGACAGTGACACATAGTGGCAGAGAAATAGCAGCAGCAGAACCAGAAGACTGGTGTGAGACAGTGTAGAAACTGACCCATGGAGCAAAAGAACTGAATACCTTCAGTCACAAGGCTTCCTGGTGGAGTAGGGTGCCTCTAAGCACTGGTTGATGGAGCTAGGCTTGCTGAGCCATGAAGCAAGAGAGCTGAGTGCCTTTAGGCCAATGCTTACTGGCAGAGTGACATGCTTCTGGGCATGTGTCAGTACAGCTAAAGAGCTTTGTAACACTTATCCCCAGCAGGGCAAAGTTAGACCACCTCAAGAGGACTGGGGATGAGAGGTCAATAGCCCAAGGAACCAGGAAGCAGAGGCTGAAGAGACATAGACCTGTTGGCTTTCTCTGAGAGCCAGTGCCCTGAATTAGGACTTCTATCCTCCTAAACTGTGAGAGATAAATTTCTGTTTGTTAAAGCCATCCACTTGGGGTATTTCTGTTTTAGTAGCACTAGATAACTAAGACACTTTGGGAGCATACAAAACTAGTTTCTGTGGAGTCGAATCCAAGTCATGGTTACTCATGAATGTCAGGGTAGACCTATGTTCCATAGGCTTCTAAATGGCTGATTTTATAGAAGTAGATTATTAGATTTTTCTTCTGAGACACCTCTGAGTAGACTCAGACTTCCAACCTTTCTGTTAGCAACCAAGCACATTAATTACTTGCATCCCCACACATTAACTGTTTGCACCACCAAGGGTCTCCTTTGGAAGCTTAGATAAGAGTAAATTTTGTTTTCTTGATGGAAGATGTTTTTCGATATTTCTTGTTGACATAGGGCTTCCTCCACGCCATCTCAACATTTATAGAGTATGATGACTAATATGTTAAAATTGACACATTTGACACAGATGACTTGAAATTCTGTCTTTGCAATGTTTCCATGCATAATGCACTCTTGACTGGTTTTCCTCTAGATTATATCCCACTCTTGCTAGTCGCATTATCAGACTCTCTAGTCTCTCAGAACCACAAATTTGGAGTGCCAGAGGAATCTTTTCAAAACATAAATCAGATTCTAGCAAGGCTTTCTCGAAACACTAGTTTCTTCCCAGCACATGGGAATGCAATCCTAATTATTTGCCATCATTTAAAAAGCCCTAAGAGATAGACTCCTTGTCTCCCTCTGATGACATCTTCTACCACGCTTTATTCACCCTGCTGTGGACACACAAACCTCCTAGTTGCCACCAGAATTTATTGTATTTATTCCTACTTTAGGGCCTTTATACATGCTGCAATTTCTATTTTGATATCACTTATCCTAGAACTTCTAAAGCCTTTTCTTTTGCACTCGGTTCAGATATGGGCTCCTATGTGTACTCTATATGGGGTAACTGTCTCACATCACAACCTTTGCCCAACAGGTTCTATTCTCTAGTTTTACTCCATGATATTTTCTTCAGGGTATTTGTGAGTATCTGAAATTCTCTAATTTAGGAGTCTTTGTTTAGGAGTCTCTGAGGACTTTTCACGGTGGGCCCTTTTCCTGTCATGCTCTTTGCTGTGTCTCTAGCATATAGAACAGGGCTTGTCACACAATTGGTGCTCAATAAATACAGTTTGACATATATAACATTATAGTTGGAAAAATAGGTATGGAGATACTGGATGTTCAGCAGCCCAGAAGGTATATCTCATATAGCTATTATGAAAAAATAAGATAAAGTAATTCAGTATTTTCAATAGTTTACTTTTAAAGGCCTCACTTCATCTCTTTTTTTCTTTTCCTTTCATTCTACTTCTCAATTAATCTCTGTGTATAGAAAATATGAATGAAATATATATTTAATATAAATATATGTATTTAGGATGTATAGTCCCAAATAGAAAAATATATGCTTGTATCTAAAGTCCTCATATTATCATGTATTAAATTAGTATATGATTCACTAACTTCGCTGAAGAGCAAAGATGTCTCCTTGAGGACTAAGGTGCCCCTGACACAAGCCATGATGTTTTCAATGTCTCAAATGCATGTGAGAGCTAGACGATGAATAAGGAAGACCAAAGAAGAGTCGATGCTTTTGAGTTGTGGTGCTGGTGAAGAATGCTGAAAATAGCATGGACTGCTAAAAGAAGTAACAGATCTGTCCTGGAAAAGTGCAGCCAGAATGCTTCTTGGAAGTGAGAATGGCCAGACTTTGTCTCACCTATTTTGGTCATGTTTAAGAAGAGAACATTCCTTGGAGAAGGATGTCATGCTTGGTAAAGTGGAGGGTCAATGAAAGAGGGGAAGGCTCTCAACAAGATGGATTGACACAATGGCTGCAACAATGGGTTAAGGTATAGCAGGGATCATGGAGCTTGCACAGAACCAGACAGTGTTTTGTTCTGCTATACATAGGGTCGCTATGAGTTGGAGATGACTCGACGGCACCTAACAACAACAATCACTAACACACACACACACACACACATATATTTACTTTTATCTTCTAATGAAATGTAAAGAGAGTATGCTTGAAAGAATTGAAATGTTCTTAATGTAGTATGTACTTATATTTTAAAGAGACCCAGAATCTGCTGTTTTTAAATGGAAGTAACTGGTTAAGTAAGTTTGTTATGTTATCCTTAGGATCCCAAAGCTAGTCAGTTTTATGTCAGGGGAAAATCTCCAAATTAAGCCTCTTTGTTGTCAGATGACTATTTATCTATGTCATGGGTCAGATGATCTATGTGGCTGGTTAATCTGAATATCAGCTGACATAGTGCTAATAAGTAGCAGAAGAAATTCAGAGATCAAGGGTGATATTTTTCTTTTTCCCCTTCTGTTTTGACTACAGTTTCTCATTATTATTTATCTAAGTTCAAAAAGTTGAATTATGTCCATTTATCAGAGGATCTTTTAAACATTTGAGTATTTGATAATATTCTCTTCTCTTATCTGAGCTTTATAGTATATGGCAATTAAGTCATTTTTGTTCCTAAAACCATATGGCCCCCTTCTCACTGAATTTATGGTGATGACATTTGGTTTTGGATAAATAAATGAGAGCGACTACATCCAAGAAACTGCAAGAGTCACATATCTTGCTACATGCTTTGAAAGGAAGAAGGAACATATATTCCTATTATTTTTTTCTGGGTAAACATTTGTATAAATGAAGTAGTTCTTTATGTATTATTTTAATTTTAAGAATAATTAGCACTTACTTGCTTGATTTTTTGATGAGTATGTAAGAATAAGTTAGGAAGACAGGATAATTATCTTAATACTTGAAGACATAAAATGAACAAATGGACTTAAATTTTTTTTCTCCGTCTTTTAAAAGTTTAATCAATGTTCAAAAATGGCAGATTTAAGGCCCAGTACAAGGGGTAAAAGGCAGATATAAGGCCTGTTACAAGAGAAAAAACATAAATCAGATTTTAGCAACCCTCCCTCAAAACACTGCAATTTCACCCCAGCACATGGGAATGAAATTCTAATGATTCACCATAGTTTAAAAAGCCCTAGGAGATACAGTCCTTGTCTATTGTACTATATGAGAATGAGCTACGTGAGACCAAAAGAACTCACCATTTAGTAGATCTTTGGCAACAGATTATATTGCATAAGATAACTTTTTTTTTTTTTTTTAGATAACCTCTAAGGTCACTTCCAACCTTATAGAGTAGCATATAATGGCAAACTAACTGTAATCTATAACTATATGTTTACCTTTCATGAATTCAAACTCCAAAAAAAACTCACTGCCATCGAGTTGATTCTGACTCACAGTGACCCCTGTTGGGTTTCCAAAGCTGTAAATCTTCATAGAAGAGGACTGTTTCATCATTCATCCATGGAGTAACTGGTGGGTTGAAAACACTGACTTTTTGGTGGTTAGCCTCTTCCATAAAGATTTATAGCCTTGGAAACTAAATGGGAGTCATATATACTACATGTGGAGAGGGTATGGGAGCTCTGGTGGTGTAGTGCCTAAGGCATTTGACTGCTAACCAGAAGGCTGGTGGTTCAAACCCAACAGCCACTCCTCAGAAGGAAGATTGGGCAATCTACTTCCTTAGAGATACTGCCTCGGAAACCCAAGGAGGGGTTGCTATGAAGTGAATGGACTTCACGGCAGTGTTTTTTTTTTTTTTTTTTTTAAGAGAGGGTATAGGAAATGGAAATGTATCATCTGAAAGAAGTTGCATTCAAACCCAAGCTCAAGATATTATATAAAACCAGAAATGGACAAACTGTTGAAAGGAAGCTAGGAAGGCTAGACATCTCATGAACTTGCTTTTAGAACATACTCATGTATGTGTGTGTGTTTACATGAGAGAGTACACACAAACAGGAAAACAGAAAGAATATGTAGGCATGAACTACTTACTTTCTAATTAAATTATAAAGAATAAGATATATAAATAAATATATACATTCATATTTGAAATTTTTAATTACTAAGTTTTTTAAGAGTTCTTATTACACACTTAACAAGACTTTTTCTTTTACTTTGAGTGCTACAATACATTTTTCAGTATCATAACAAAACATAAAACTCCTTCACATTAGAACATTAGAATGGCTTCTGTTTCTATAATATATCTATGCAATTTCAATAACATTAAAGTATAAATTAATCCATGGTAATGCATTAGTTTCTGAAAACATAATTTGTATGAATAAAACTTTGGAAAGATATTTAAAGGATGAACAAAAGAAACCATTGGTCATTTTAACGTCAATATTTCAGAAAAGTTTCCATTGAAAAGCATTCCTATGCCTTTATGGTAAAAACACTATATTTCTTCAGAAAGTAAATATGAGATAGATATGCCCTAGGGCCTAAAATCAGTATTTGTTAATTTTCCAAACCCATGTAAGTTTTGTCTCATGGGTTTTCTAACTTGTGTAATGTCTTAAAGCACATCAAAGAACATAAATCTTTCCTGTAAGCTTAGTTTTGTACCATTTGCTCTTGCATAAACATGAGCAAAATCATCAGTATACCTTTCATGGCTAGAGTAGCTAAGAATACCTATTGGAATACTGTTAAATTGCTACTTTGTTTAACCATGATCTCATGAAGCAGATAAGAATTTCTTAAACTATCCTTTATGTATTTTCAAATCTACTCAATATCAAAATTTATTTTCTGTCTATATAAATTTCATCTTTCTTATATCTTGATTTTGGCAATCTTTTAAAATAATACCCATTATTTTTTCATGCTAAGATTCTAACCTCTAGGTACATCTTTTTTTAATAGTTTATTTTTTGTGAAAATACACATAGCAAAACTTATTCTCATTCTGCAGTTTCTAGACATAATGATCAGTAACACTGGTTATATTTTTTATATTGTTTCAATATTCTCTTTGTTTCTGTTCTAGTTGTTTCATTCCCATTAACTTAAACTCCATCCCCTTCAACCTTCTCATCAATGACTTAAAATAGCTGTTGATCATTTGGTTTTATACCTATATACGTATTTTAAAAGATAGAATACTCAATGATGACAATCTTTACTGTTTGAACTAGACTGTTACTCAGTTAAGGGTGACTGGAGGGGATAGTGTCAATTCAAAATCTGAAGAGCAATTCAGGACATATCTTGGGACCCTCTATGTATATCTTTAATCATTTTAATAAGTATTAAAGCCATGTGCTTGCTGTGATGGTGAGTTGAGATAATATTAATAACAGTAATAGAAACTAGGGAGCTCTGGTAGTGTAGTGCCTAAGGCACTTGACTGCAAACCAGAAGGCTGGCGGTTCAAACCCACCAGCTGCTCCTTGGAAGGAAGGTTGGGCAATTTACTTCCATAGTGATATTGCCTCAGAAACCCAAGGAGGTGTTGCTATGAGTCGGGTCCAACTGGACGGCACATAACAACAACAACAATAGAAACTAACATTTACTAAGAACATTCTAAGTGCCAAGCATATTTTTTTTTTTCTAAATCTGCCTACTTCAATAATTTTTTAAATTTCTTACACAAATACAGTTACTTTGATAAATATATAAACTAAAAATAAGAAGAGATAACAATTTTCTGCTAGTAATGCACTTAAATTATAATAAAACTACTTGTTGTTGTTATGTGCCGTCCAGTCGGACCCTACTCATAGCGACCCCTCCTTGGGTTTCTGAGGCAGTATCACTAGGGAATTAGATTGCCTCATCTGCCTTCCAAGGAGTGGCTGGTGGGTTTGAACCGTCAGCCTTCTGGTTAGCAGTCAAGTGCCTTAGGCACTACAGCTACCAGAGCTTTAATTTGTTAATTTAGAATTTGACAATGAACTTTTCCCTTCCTTTGTGCCCTGTGTTGCTCACTAATCTATTTTGATAGGCTCCCCTTCCCTTGCTTTCTCTCCTTTTTCACTCTCCCAAACCACCACACTTCACAGCATGGAATCCTTGTATGGTCCTCCTGTCCCCTTCATATATATATATATATATAGGAGCTCTGGTAGCGTAGTGCCTAAGGCACTTGACTGCTAACCAGAAGGCTGGCGGTTCAAACCTATCA
>NW_006921727.1:5572743-5573433 GCF_000298275.1 Orycteropus afer afer
GGTTCAAACCCACCAGCCACTCCTTGGAAGGAAGGTTGGACAATTTACTTCTGTAGTGATACTGCCCCGGAAACCCAAGGAGGGGTTGCTATGAGTTAGATCCAAATGGACAGCACATAACAACAAACAACATATATTAGTAAGTGAGTATAATATGTATATTATACTTGAGTTTCTAGTTTAAACCAGGATACTGCAAAAAAAGGGGAAGGCCTTCAATGAGATAGATTGGCAGAGTGGCTGCAATGATGGGCTCAGGTATAGCAAGGATGATGAGGCTGGCACAGGACCAGGCGGTGTTTTGTTCTGTTGTTCATAGGGTTGCTGTGAGTTGGAGCTGATTCAATGGCACCTAACAAGAACAACAATAAAAACTGTAAACTCATGAGGCCAGTCAAGCAGGCAGTTTCCAGACTTTTTTCAGGTTTTTTTTTTGTTTTTTGGCAAGAATGGCCAAAAGACAATGTAAAATCTATCCTTCATAAAATATATTATATATTGAACAAAATTATTGGAATATAATTCACAGATGTCTTTGCTCTGTTGAAAATTAAGAATCATATTTTCTGAATTATTTTTAAATATCTACATCTATTATTAATATAGGAGCTCTGGTAGCATAGTGCCTAAGGCACTTGACTGCTAACCAGAAGGCTGGCGGTTCAAACCCACCAGCCACTCCTCGGAAGG
>NW_006921727.1:5573533-5615527 GCF_000298275.1 Orycteropus afer afer
AGTGATACTGCCTCAGAAACCCAAGGAGGGGTCGCTATGAGTTGGGGTGACTTGACGGCAAATAACAACAACATTATATATATATATATATAGAGAGAGAGAGAGAGAGAGAGAGAGAAAGAGAGAGAGAGCGAGAGCGAGAGAGAAGGAGCTCTGGTAGTGTAGTGCCTAAGGCACTTAACTGCTAACCAGAGACTGGTGGTTCAAACTCCTTAGAAGGAAGGTTGGGCACTCTACTTCCATAGTGATACTGCCCCGGAAACCCAAGGAAGTTTTGCTATGAGTCGGGTCTGACGCAATGGCACATAACAACAACATAATTGATACATACACTATATTTTCTTCATTAGTTCTATAAAATAGACCCTTGTATTCAATATTAAAATAAAAAACTGGAAGTTTCTTTTTACCATGTCCATTCTATACACAAAATTTAAAACAGTACGTTTTAAAAGTAATCTCCTTGTTTAATTTATAAGATTGTTTATATTTGAATGAGAGCCACATGGTAAACATAATTTTCTTATCCCAAGTTAAATATCACAACTCAAGTAAAAGCAAACATGAAAAGGAGTTTTGAAATAAATGACTTAAAGTAAGCACTGATAAATAGGAGTTAGTTTTGGTTCATTATCTGGTGAAAGATGTGTTTTACTATTTTTTAGATTGTCTTTAATGAAAAGGGATATGGAAATGTTGGGCTACATCTGCATTTCTGTTTTTTATTTTCCGTAATTCAGAACAGTAACCATAGGGTACTAATCTATCCAAACAAATACCAATGTCAGTTTTTATTGTAATATTCTTTATTCTAGAGCCTACCTCTGGTTAAATTAATGATCCAAGGGGTAAATAATTTATGGTAATATCAATTTAGGACTATGAAAAATACGAAACACTATTTTCTCATCATATACTGGTGTTTACCCTGTTTCTCCTATTCTTCCTTCCACTGTAAGTTTGACTTATTTCTTGTAGCTATTTCTCAAAGATGTATTTAAACATAATAGCGGCACTGATATTTGCATCCTGAGCAGAGTTCACAAGTAGGAGGAAGAATGGACACTGAGCAAGTATCAGGCATGAGCAGTAGCTGTGGTTCTGTGCTGCTTAGAGTTAAACTTGAGCACATCTGCTGTGAGATCACATTGTATAGAGAAAATCAAAATGAAGGAAGAAAACAAACAACAGTAACAGCAAAAACATCAAAATCATCTAACAACCGAAGGCAAAAGCATGTGTTGCAAGTGACAGTCAAAACTGGAAATTAGCTAGAAGAGACACTGATAAAGAAAATTACATATCTCAGTTCCTTAGAAATACATACTAATTTCTCTGTAGTATGACAAGTTTCAATTCAAGTAGGATAGAAACTTGGGAAACACACTGCCTTCTCATGGCTGATAAGGAATGCTAAGTCCTTGATCTTTGTACTTACTAAGGAAAGTCCGATCTTGAACTTGTTACCACAGTTAAATATTGTTCTTGATAGTCACAATGTGTGTGCCACTGACAGATATATGTGATTACTGGTTTTCTTCCAGTCATCCTAAGGTGAAAAGCTTTTACATAGAAACCTCAAACAAGAGCATCATTTCTCACCAATCCCTAACAAAGGGGGACACTGTGTACTTAAAGAGAAAGCATACCACTTTAGGGGTGATAGGGCTGAGTTAAAGCTTTGACTCTTTCCTAAACCTTCTTTTAATCATTTAAAAAATGTAACAGTTACCTTGTTGTGAGAAGTAAATAAAATGATGTATAGAAATCAACTGGTAAATCTCTGGGCTCAATAGTTGGTTGTTATTTCTGTCTTAACTTCAGAAGTATTGATTGTATTGACTCACCATCTCAATTGCCAATTTCCATGATCCCTTCTTTTTACTCTTGGACACCAGCTATATTTACATGCAGAGGTATTCTTTACCACAATCTTTCTGAAGTAAAACAATATAGGCTATTGTATTATTCTATATTCACATATTTAATTTCATGTACTCAATACTCATATTCAAGGAGCCTGTTGGCACAATTGTAAAGCGCTTGGCTGCTAACCAAAGGGAAAGCAGTTTAAACCCACCAATGGCTCTGCAGGGAAAAAAGACCTGTCAATCTGATCCCATAAAGATTATAGCTAGGAAACCCTATGGGGTAGTTCCACTTTGTCTGACAGAGTTGCTGTGAGTTGGAATAAACTCAACAGCACACAACAACAACATACTTCTATTCATTATATGAAATTCCTATATTCATATAGTGTGATAGAAATATGAATTTTCTACTTAGACTACGAGGCCATATGCTGCTGCTGATCCAGACTGACAAAAAGATAAATACACTCTTGGAACCCAGCTTTTACTGCACAGGTAGACAGCTCAGAAAGATGTTTAGGTGCTGGGGGCCACAGTGGACCCATGGGATGTGAGAGCTACACTCATGTGAAGCAAGCCAGTTTATATTCTTGTCTTAGCCAGAGATATGGAAAACTGGTGAAGAAAAGTTCCACTTTTCTTCACTCTGAAGAGTGCTTTGTGTGTGATCCAACCTTTATATAGAAAGGGAAGAATTGAGTTTCCAAGATCTTACTTAACTTCACGTTATTTGGGGCTAAAAATATAGGCACTGGTTATCATATATTGTAATAGGTGTCTCAGTATCAGCTCTCCACTGCATATTTTACAAAATACCTTAGTCATCTTTGCATTCTTTCTTCTTATTCGGTGCCCCAAATAATTTATTTACTTTTCAGTTTGGTAGTACTGGACTATTCTAAAGACCATGAAAGTAGCTTATGATCATTTCACAGGTTGAGGGAAAGACAGATATTTAATGAACCATTTTTTTTTCTGTAGGTTAACAATTCTTTTGAATAATAAAAGAACCAAACTCACTGCCATCGAGTTGTTTCTGACTCAAAGCAACCCCCATTAGGTTTCCGAGGCTATAAATCTTTAAGGAAATAGATTTCCCTGTCTTCATTACATGGAGTGGCTGGTGGGTTTGAACTGCTGACCTACCAATTAGCAGTCAAGTGCCTTATCCACTATACCACTATATCACTTTGGTGCCTACGGCATTTGACTGCTAACCAGAAGGCTGGTGGTTCAAACCCACTGGCCAACTCCTTGGAAGAAAGGTTGGACAATCTACTTCTGTAGTGATACCACCTTGGAAACCCAAGGAGGGGTCGCTATGAGGTAGATCCGACTCCACGGCAGTGAGTTTAGTTTTTGGTTTATAAACTGGTAAAGAAGATTATTTCCTTTAAATACTGATAAATTTCCCAAATAACTGCAGTAAGTGCATTTCAAAAACCACTTTCACCCACTATAGATAAAATGTAGTGTATTAAATTAATTTCATGGCTATGGAACCAACTAAAAAGAATTTGAGGTCTAAAAGCTTTTCTTCATTGATTACATAACATATAGAAATTGTTTTTAAAGCTTTGCTGAAACTTTGCTTCATTTCAGTTTTATTTAAATCTGCCATGCTTTGAAATGAAAGAATTATGTGTATGTCTACGCTTTTTTATTTTTTTAAAAAAGTCACATAATAACTGGAAAAAAGGTCTAAAAATAATTCACCATTCCCATGGTTTTGTGAAAAGAATGTTTCTGCTTTCTTAAAATAAATGAGGGCTATAAGACCAACTGCTAACCAATCTCTTTAGGGCATGTGACAGATGATGTCTGTAAAGCACTTAGGGCCTCGGGGGAAAGGTGCTATATATAAAGACAAGAGCTATTAAAAAGTAAGAGTTTATGTGGAGGTAAACTATGGCTCTTAGCCTGAGATTCCTATTTCCACTAGCCGAAAATAGGGCCCAAGTAAAAATGCATTTGTTGGGCTTGCGGTAACTGCAACAGTAAGCCTCCTCATTTCAGACTGATGTCCCATGAAAGGAGACTAATCTTTTTCCATCAACTCAGTACAATCCTCAGCGCAATAAAACATTTGAGCATTCTGGAAAGCTTCCACAGCTAAGACAAACCTATGGCCTTATTCTTTCACGGTTCTCAACCTTTCTTTCCCCAGGCCCTCCTTCCTGGGGTGTCACAGCTTCAGTCCTCAACTGTTGCCATTTTTCCCGTCACTCTTTTATCTGTCATGTCAATGTTTTAGACCATATATTTCCATTTGTTCTCAAATTGTCATCACTTTCTAAAACTGCAGGGCATTACAATCTCAGCTGCATGATTTTTAGAAAAAAAAATTAATCTTTTTTTTTTAAAATCTCTTCCCCTTTAAACTTCTTTACCCCTCCCCCACCTTAGTCATAAAGGAAAATGGACTTCTTTTACTGATATACATTGCCATGAATTGTAACCACATTCCTTATCCTCAGATAACTCTCAACTCACAGTTCCTGTCAGTGTGTCAAGATATAATTCCCAATTGTCCTCTATAAATTTCATGCCTCCAATGTGTCTTTTCTCTTTCACTTACTAATCATAGTCCTCCTGTGTTTTTTCACATGTATTATTGAATCTGCCTCTTTCCTTGCTGTTTTGACACTTTAAAAATATATTTAATGTATATTCATATATATGTAATACATAGTAATGTGTTATTTTTAAGTAATACTTTTAAATTCAGTATAAAGAAGAAAATGAAAAGATTTAGCAAACACATTGCATGAAAAATCCAGTTTATCAAATAACACATGAGAATTAAAATGAATCACTCAAAAATTACTGCCTTGTACTCTAAAGCTCAAAATCATTTTTACAAACAGTACTTTACTTTGATTTTGCAGTATCTCTGAAGTAGTTTTGAATCCCAACCTTTCCTTGTTTTTGATTGAGTTTTATTATAAGATTATGTAAACCTTCTTAAAATAACAATTAGTTTTTGAGCTCGTATGTTAAATTATGTTTGTGGTACTTCAGGTCTTTACACTTATATCTGGCAATAGATTTGTGTTTTTAATATAAAACTAGAAAAAAGGTACTTTTTTCTACGAAAGTATAACAAATAGATAACAATGTGCTTCATTTTAAGATTACATTGAATTAAACGTATATGGAACTTCAGTAGACAAAATCCTACCTTTCTCTACATTCCTTAAAATCTGATGTAAAATGATTTAGTCTATATACTAGGTAGAGAATTCTGCACATTTTAAGTAATCACTTTCAAAAAAGAGCATGATTCCAGTATAATATGAGGTCACAAAATCCACAATTTAAGAGTCACCGAATCAAATTTAATCACAGATTGAAAATAAGTAAAGATCAGGTAGGTGTGTGGATGAGAAACAATGCACGATTGTGTCTTCTGTGAATTGTCCATGAAGGATGCTGCAAGAGTCCTTTTGAAATGAAGGAAAGGTAATTTGTGTGATATTGTGTGATAGTTATATCACAGGTGTTTTGGGTTAAGCAGTCAATTACTGTGGGTTTATAGGAGGAAGAAACAAACCCAAATTTATACTAACATCCCAGAGTGATATCAACGTTTAGAGACCGATAAATCCTCAAATGAATGTTTCTCAAACTGTGTATCCTAGAGGGAAACTAAATGCTCATATTTGGAATCACTTATCCTTAAAACATCAACATGTCTCTAAAGAACTGTTTTATGTCAGAGTCTCCTTTAATAACTGTTTTTTAAGAAATAAACATTTTGAAAGTCACATTTTCCAAAAAGAATGGTCTGAAATTCAAAACCAGTGAGTTTGGGATGGATCTCTGGTTTGACAGCCTACCTTCACTGTGTCTCTAAGTTGCAAATAGTTTTATCCTTAGCCAGATGTGAATACAATTCTCTAGCTTCAGTGCTTACACAAAATCATAAGGATCCATGTAACAGACCGAGATGTCTTGAGTCTCTAGTCTTCATTATGGTAAAATTTAGTAGGTGGAAGCATATACTGGCTTCACATACTGACTTTTAAAATCTGTGCTAAGAGAATAATCATTTCTTTAGAAGATTATCACTCCAACACAATCTTTATTCACTCTGTAATTAATAAAACTGGGAAATAATATGTCCATATGTTTGGTGCCCAGGTTGTTTCTCTTCTCTCTGTACCTGTACAATTATTTTGAGAAGAAAATAAGACAGCTAAAATAAGAACAGTTAAAAAAAGTTTACCACATGCACATATTTAATGAGTACTCTTTGTGTCAGTGAAAAAAGACTAATATGGACTCCATATTAGTTCCCATTACTCTTTTCATTGAGGAGCTCTGGTAGCACAGTAGAAAGCAACTGGGCTGCTAACCAAAATGGAGGTACAAACCCAGCAGCCATTCCACAGAAGAAAGATAAGACAGTCTGCTTCTGTAAAGATTTACAGTCTTGGAAACCCCATGGGACAATTCTAACTCTGTTTTCTAGGGTCATTATGACTTGGGATCTAATTGATGGCAGTGGGTTTTATTTATTTTTGGATACTCCTTTCATTTACACAAGCCTGCTATTGTTGGGTACAAACAATGTTTCTTTGGATCTAGCTGAAATCAGTAAAATCACTGGATATCCTTCAAAGAACTTTTCCTATCTCCTCTCTTCTCCCTTTTCCCATAAATGTATTTAAACTTGAACAACTCCTCTCAACAACCAAGTTCATCTTCCTCTCCTGTTATCATCCCATCCATTTAGTAGATCTTATCCCTGCCTATCTTAGTGTACAACATCAGAGTACATGTATTATCCAAGAGAATTATCCTTTCTCTTTGAGAGCCACTTCATTCCATCACAGGCACTTTTTATTGTGTTGCTACAGTTGTTGTAGTGGTTGCTGTCATCTAGTCAGCCTATGACTCATGGCAACCCCACACAACACAGAATAAAATGTTGTCTGATCTTGCACAATGTCCATGATGGGTTGCAGATCACACTGTTGTATTCCATACGGTTTCCATTGACTGATTTTTGGAATTAGATTGCCAGACCTTTTTTCCTAGTTTGTCTTAATATGGAAGCTACTCTACAACCTGTTCAGCATCATAGCAATACACTACTGCTATGCTTTAAATTCATTGACTGGGATCAAACCCAGAGTTTCTTGCATAGAAAGGTAAGAATTCTACCACTGAACTAAGTTGTTGGTGCACCTTAAAACTCTCAATGCCATGAGAGTGTTACCCTGCTCACATTCAAGCTACTACTAATCTCTGAAGCCAATGCTGATGCTTCCATTGGTGTAGAGATAATCTTGGGACTACATTCTGCTGGTGCCCTCCTGTACCAACGTGCAGCTACGCTGAAACCACTTATCTGATGCAGGGAGATTCTTTTTCCATTGTGTTTTTTCACAGTGTTATATAAGTCACGATGTAATGCTACCTTGGTCTCCCAGCATTTTGTAGAGACCATGTGAAATTAGTTCTATTTTTCCTTGAATCCCTTTTGTTCTCTAATCATGCAACTACTGGAGCTGCACTAGAATTAACTCTAAGTTACATCCTCAAAACCATTGCTTCCCTGTGCTCAGTGGGACACTGTTATGAATCCATGCTTTATGGGTTCATCTTTTCCTTAGGATAAGTTCTTTCCCAAGCTTTACAAATATATGCATGCTAAATTTAGCCAACGTTCTAAACATGCCTCCATGTGTGTACCTGAACCCTATGTTGCTAAAGTTTGAGATCAAGCACCCTTTAATACTTCTTCTGTCACCTAACCCTATATTTTTTCCATATATATTTAGTTTATAATCTTTCTTCTTCTTTCTTTCCTTCCTTCCTTTTACCTTCCCTCCCTCCATTCCTTCTTTCCTTCCTTTCTTTCTTTCAAGTAGAAACTGGTCAAAAATAAAGATCTATCAAACTATGAAAAAGGCATGGAGGAATCTTAAATGCATATTACTGAATGAAAGGAGCAGTATGAAAAAGTTACACGCTTTATATTTTGAAATATATATAATTCTGCCAAATGCAAAACTACAGATGCAGTAGAAAGATCAATGGTTGCCAGGGGTTCAGGGGGAGAAGGGAAGGGTGAACAGGTGTCACACAGGTATTTCAGTGTCCATGAAACTATTCTGCATGATACTGCAGTGTTGAATACATGACATCATACATTTGTTAAAAATCCACAGAACTGTATAACACAAAGAGTGAACTCTAAAGCAAACTATGGATTTCAGTTAATAACAAAAATTGATATTAGCTCATCAATTATAACCAAAGACCACACTAACACAAGATGTTAATAATAAGAGAAACTATGTGCAGATGGATGAAGGACTATATGGGAACTGTCTGTACTTTCTGTACAATTTTTCTTTAAATTTAAAACTGCTCTAAAAAGAAGGTGTTAGAATATATATATATATATTCTCTCTCTATATATATCTTTCTGAATGATAAAACCAAACCAAACCAAACTCACTGCCATCCAGTCGGATCCAACTCATAGCGACCCCTCCTTGGGTTTCCGAGGCAGTATCACTATGGAAGTAGATTGCTCAACCTTCCTTCTGAGGAGTGGCTGGTGGGTTTGAACTGCCAGCTTCTGATCAGCAGTCAAATGCCTTAGGCACTATGCCACCAGAGCTCCTACAATGATAAAGATGTACATATATATTTCTTTAATCAAAATTTTTTAGGTAGGCTTTTTATTTGTATATTTGTAACATTTAAAAATATTATAAATTTAATAGTAAAATTAAATATATTCAAATAAATTTTATAAAATAATTTCATTTTCCAATGCATACAATATATTCTGTCTTCCCTATGGCATTTTCCACAAAAGCAACTGTCCAGATAGTCATAAGATTTAGTCAATATAACATATAGTGTGGGTATATTGTGTCTGAAACAGTAGGTCATATAGTTAAAGGTTCTATGATATATCTGAAAACCAAGGGGTAACTGCACAAGCATTAACTTATGGAATCTTAATAGTCACCTTATTGCTGAAGTAAAAAGGAAACCAAGAGGAAACTTAATAATATTAAAAGTTATTTTAAAGGGAGTTCACATTTGTTTGAAGGGTACTTTGCTTCATACACAATATCCACCTTTGTAAAGGCTAAGAAACCTGTATTTGTAACATACACACATCTTTGCAGTTTTCAGAAAATAAATCTTTAGGATGGTATTTCTGTATTATTTCTCCAAAGATAAAAATTAAAAGACTGAAAGTCTTTGGAATAATAATAAGAGAAACCCTCTTGTAAATCAAAGGAAACTTGGAACTTTGTGTTAAGTGCTTATTTAACTATAAAAGGGTCAGTGTATGTTGTAATGAATGGAAAACTGATTTTACAGTATTCCATTTGTGAACATCTTGTGACAACCTATTTCAGTATTAGAAAGATCATATATTAAAAATGATTTCTGCACTCATCAATGTATACGAGTAAAAATTTAGTTCCTGTTAAATTAACACTCCATTAAAATATCAAAATAAAAGCTTCAACAAATACCCTTTATGCTGTACTCCCAGGATAGAAAAAAATAATAATTTTGAAGAACAGATTGCCAGTTATTCTATTCCATAATAGTTAAGTTTCTCAGTTCTTTTTTTTTTTTTTTTTTTTCTCTTTTTCTTTTGCTGAGCTCTCTGTCACTGGAAACATCTTAAACCAATTTCAAGTGCTACACCTGAATAAACATGTTGTAAAAGTGTTTATGTATTGAAGTGGGTCAGTTCAAGGTATGGTATTTGGCTGGAACTTCTAATTTCTCTTTTTACAGCAAAAGGGCTGCCAGAAGGAGGAAGTCTGAGCTGAATTAATACATTTGTTACAGTGGAAGTAGAATGGAAACTGCGCAGACCACAAATCAAACTGCCTCTTTCATTTATGCCAGTGATAGAGTTTTTCTAAGAAATATAGACTCTGGCATAAAGCCACTATAAGTTTGCATTTAAAAGAGAAAACTATATGCTTATTTGTTTAAGGTTTACTACTTTGATTATTTATAAGTTGTTTTTTTTTTCCCTCGTAGGACTGAGAGTAGTAGCATTTGTAAGGCAAATAGCCATTTGAATCCTTTTAGGAACACAATAGCTGTAGAACAATTGTTGAGGATGTTGATGGTACCTGGATTAGTGAATACTAATTTTTTTTTACCAATATATTTATATTGGTAATATATATTTTCCAATATATATTTTTTACCAATACCTCCACATTTAAAGGACCTCTGTCCCTCTCAACAGCTGCACAGCTTCACATGACACGGTCTCATTTTCTGATGGTAGAATGTCTCTGTACAATACAAGTAATCACAAAAGTGTTTATGCTGCCAAAATAAATTCTGTTAAGAGCAAAGGTTTATTTGTTAAAATACCATTGATGCTGTTTCAGGGACTTGTTTTCCTTTTCTTCCTTCTAAGGTGGGTCAGATCTTATAATGGACTGAGGTTGCACTACAGTCTTTATTGAACAAATATTTTAAGAAAACACGCACATCCCTCATGGGGCAAGCCAAAGTCAATCATGCACATACTTCAGACCACATTATATATTACTTCTAAAAAATTGGTAACTTCTAGATACCAGTAAAATTTCCATGGATTCTAAATAGTTTTCAGATATATTTATAACTAAAGTTTAAATAATTCATCCTCTTTGGGTGATTTTGATAGAATCAGATACAAAAGCCAAAAGTTTTCTTTAATAGAGATAGTTTTATACTGTATTAATTTTCACAGATATTTATTTCACATGAGAAGAGACCAACAAGAGTAAATTTTTATTAATACTGAACACCTAGGATACGTATGGAATAAAATGAAACAATTCATGTAAACTACTGAGAAAAATGTTTGGCACATACATAGCAAACACTCCAAAAATACTATTTGCCATTATTATAATTATGGTTATTGCCACACCAGTGGGAGAAGTACATTATCAACACCCACTTCTAGACTGTAGGCTGCCCTGGCTTCTGACATTTTCCTGCATAGGTCATTACTGATCTCCCTTTTCCCTAATATGTAAATACATCCTAATATGTACCTACATCCATAGGCACAGCCCAACATCTGGGGTGTAGGCTGGTTTAGATGCAAAGGTGAGTCTTTTAACCTACCTAGGATTTTCCTTGGATATTCTGGTGGTGTAGTGCCTAAGGCACTTGACTGCTAACCAGAAGGCTGGAGGTTCAAACCCACCAGCAGCTCCTCAGAAGGAAGGCTTGGCAATCTACTTCAGTAGTGGTACTGCCTCAGAAACCCAAGGAGGGGTCATTATGAGTCGAATCCGACTCGATGGCAATGGTTTTTTTTGGGGGTTTTAGGATTTTTCTCCTTTCCGAGAGTTTCCAGGTTTGGTTTGTATCTTCTGAAATCTTTTCAGTAAAACACTGTATCAAAACTAAGAAAGAAGTTTCCATGGTTACTTCAAAATACTTTACTTTGAGAATGAGCTAGAGTCTTTTTTTTTTCTTTTTTAAATTTCATTGTGCTTTTTGTGTTTGTTTGTTGGGTGTGAATTTACAGAGCAAATTTGTCTCACATTCAATAGTTCGTGTACATTTGATTTCATGCCCCAATTACCATCCCTGACCATAACAAACTCTCCTCCCCTCCCATCCCTGTGACTACCCACTCCCTGTGCCCTTCTTAACTACGCATTTCTATCTGTCCAACTTTCACTCTATGGGAATGCTGTCCTCTGGTGTCTCATGGCTGATTGCTCTAAGGGGTGCATCTCCCTAGAGTAGGTGAGTGCGTTGCCTTGGGGTAGGTGTTCTGCATGTAGGTCTTTCTACTGTTGGGCTGAGAGCCAATCCATGGGAGTGAGTCCATTTCTAGCCCTGAAGGGTAACCTGGGGCCATAGTCTTAGGGATTCCACCAGACTCTATCAGACCAGTAATTCTGGTCATTTTTGTGTTTTTGAATTTTGTTCCACATTCCTCCCCCCATGCACACACACACTCTATCCAGGATCTCCAGTTTTGATCCCTTTCTGAGTGGTTGGTATTGGTAGCCAGGCACCATCTAGTTCTTCTGGTCTTGGGGTCATGGAGGCTGATGTCTTCATGGTCCATTTTATCCTTAGACTAATTATTTCCAGATGCCTTTGATATTCTTCACTCTTCTTTGATTCAGATGAGAGGAGACCAATTGTTGCATCTTACATAGCCACGTGAAAGCTTTTAAGACCCCAGTCACTGCTCACCAAAGTAGGTTGTGGAACAAGATTTTTATGTATTATATTGTGCCGATTGAGCATGATTTCCCCTGAGACTATGGTTGTGAGTCCGCAGCTCTGGTGATTCTCTCTCTCAGTGTTTGGTTGTCTCTCAGAGGTTACTCCAACCTTTTGTCTTCTGTTGCTTCTGTAATGGGGGTGGCTAACTTTGTAGCACAAGAGCATTTGTAAGATTATCTTCAGCCAAATCTATCCTTTGTTTAGGGTATACTCCTGTTAGCCGACTCCCACCTGGTCTCACCTGTCTATGCATTTATCTGTAGCCTGGTGTTAGTGGAGAATGAGCTAGAGTTTAAAGTTAACCTCCCTCCCCACACTGCACTTCCAGAAGGATCTTGAAGAGCTTTAAGTGAAAACTTTGTAAAGTTTGCTGAGCATTTGCCAGAGGTGAAGGAGGGAAGGCTATAAGCACTAATTAACACTTGATGCTGTTAGAAAAAGGTAGAGAAAGGTGAAACACCTCACTAGACACTCAGCTTTTATCACTTAGAGTGAAATTGTAGGGCATTTGATGCAGAAAAGCCCATAGTTAGTATTTTTAAAATTGTTATTGAAGGTGAAAATTTCCAGTTTGATGGCAGTTAAATTTTTCAATTTATAGTATTGTTGACTTCAAGGTCTGAGAAGATATCAGTTAGTGCAGAAAGCCAGAGGGGAAAAATGAAGCAAATGAAAAAACAAAACAAAACAAAAAAAAAAACCCAACAACCATGGGTCAACTGTAATATAAAACCTTCAATGTTCATAAGAATCTTTGGCCTGTAAAGGAAATGTTCTGATAATGTTTTAAAACTTTTCCCCTTTCCAAAATACTCTTAGAATTCATTCATGTTAGGTTAACTTCATCCCTCTTCCATAAACTAAGTGCTTGTGCTTTATGTTCTAGGACGCAGTATGAATGTGAAATCTGCTGGTCTTGTGGGAAGACATGGGCCTCAGTCAAAACAACCATTCATGGTGGCCTTCTTCAAGGCAAGTGAGGTCCTTCTTCGATCTGTGAGAGCAGCCAACAAACGGAAAAATCAAAACCGCAATAAATCCAGCTCTCATCAGGACTCTTCCAGAATGTCCAGTGTTGGAGGTAAGACAAAACCAGAGCAGCAGTTGTGTGCAGAGAGTTATGGGGTCATATGTTGCAAATTAAGTAGCCACAATAAATTTACTCTCTATATATACCTTCATTTGGTCTATTAAATCATCTGGTGATATTTCTAACATCTCCAGAAAATTTCATCAATGAATCACTCAGTAATTCATTTAAAAATAAGTATGACTTGCTTTCATATGCTGAAAGATTCAATTTAAATTAAAATCAAGTTAGCAGTAATGAAATTATGAAATGGCTAGATCAACAAAGGCCAGCCTAACCTACACAATCTGCTGAGTTAACTTCCCTAGAGCCTTTCAAGTATGGATGGGTAACCAGGTAAATTCAGCATAATGTACATTCTTTAGTACTTCAAATAATGCAGACAAGTCTTGTAGCTTGAATTCTTTCTTAAAATAAGAGCAGAATAGAGAATTAAGGTATTATTAATATTTACATTAATTATTAATATTGATCATTTGGAGAGCTGTTATCTAGATAAAATTTTAGGTGTGTATGACCCACATATACTCACAAATGTTCAAGAAAATATTGGAAATGAAAACTTTATCTCAATTTACTTGCAATTTAATCTTAATTTACAGAACAAGGAGATAAAAATGTAATTGCTTAGAAAGCATCTAACTCCAACATCTAAGTGACTCAATCATACTATTTACAACTGTAAGCATTTTGTTTAATTGAAGCTGCAAGTAAGTTTTAATACGGTGTTCTTAGAAGACTAAGTCCAGTGTATCATTTTCAATGCTTAAAAATGAATGTGTTTGATGGAGGAAACTAACCCTATATCACCCCAATTTAGTGCAACAAGTTTGTTCATTTGTAAAATGTGTGTTTTCCATTATTAATGGTCACTATATGCATGTTGTTGTTGTTATGTGCCATTGAGTCGGCCCTGACTCATAGCGACCCCTCCTTGGGTTTCTGAGGCAGTATCATTACGGAAGTAGATTGCCCCATCTTTCTTCCAAGGAGTGGCTGCTGAGTTTGAACCACCAGTCTTCTGGTTAGCAGTCAATTGCCTTAGGCACTATGCTACTGGAGCTCCCACTATATGCATAGTACTCTGCAATACACAATAGGTGCATTAAGAGACCTGACTCCTTCATATAGTATCCCAGAAATTAGAATCCTTCACTTTTCTAAAAACACATAAATGATACTTGCCATTTGTTCTATAATTTTCATTTCCCCTCATTATTTGAAGTGACAAACCATACCAACGATATTTATTACTCAAACATGTCTGAATATTTAGATAAGAAATATTTGATTACAACTGAAGTAAATATATATACATAATTGCACCTGGACTCTCAACAAAAATACTAAATGGAATTTATTAGAGACTTCCTGAAATGTAGGCACCAGGAGAATCATGTTAGGAGTAATTTTATTATATCTAGCAACAGAAGCAGGGGGAGATTTCTATGTGGAATTGCATAATACTGAATTACATGCCACATATATAATGACACTTTGATATAATTTTCCAAACAATGAGTTGAACCATCTTTTTCACTTAAAGTAAAATATGATATTAGTCCCTTATTATAAAGCTATTTTGTAAAGACCTTCACAAGATGTTTAGTTTGGGCAGAATGTTGTAATTGCTTATATGAAGATGGAGAAAAATAACTTTCTAAGACCATTTCTTCCCTGTAAATACTAGCCTGTTAAAGTTGTATATTTTTCTTGTCATGTAGAATGTTTCTGAAATTGGTTGAAATGCTTATAATTTAATGTAGCAGACTGCATTAAGAAAAAAATAATGCTTTGCTAAACATTGAATAATATAGTAAATATTTTTTGAGGAAATTATAAAGGGAAAAATATAAGTCACATGCTTATTATTAGAGTTCATAATGACTCTGGCAGAGGTGTTCCAGTGACTGAAATCATCAAAGTCCTGTTCCCTATTGGTGAACTCTATTTATCTTCTCTTCCTGACTACAAGTAACAAATATACTTCTATAACTAGAAATGAATAAAACACATGGAGTAGAATTCATATAACTTTTCACCAGTTTCCTAACACCATTTAGAGTTCAAAATTATTCTAATATAGACAAATATTTTCTTTTAACAATTTCTCATTGGCAACAATTTCTCTGAAATGTGTGGTAGATGTTTTTGGAGTGTGTTCATATTTTGATAATAATAAGAAAAAAGTAGCTGGTTTGTGTCTTTGAGACTTAACCTTTCAATAGGTAGTAATCAAGGAGACGGGAAAAAAGCCTCACAGATTTGGCCCAAAAGACAGGAGTTTAAGGGAAGGGAATGCTAATATAAACAGAAAATTTGATACTTAGAAGACTTAAAATGCCAGTGAACTTTTCAAATATCCAAACATAAATAGTAAATGCTGTAATAGTACTAGAATTTACAATGAAATACTGTGAGAAGGAGACTCCATGGCTAAGAAAGCAGAGTGGAAACTGAAAAGAGTTGTATTAGTCGCATTTTCATTTTTCCAAAGCATGTCTTAAAGGTTAAAAGTCTCAACTAGTGTTGGAGAATTAAAACTAGGGTCATTCCTTACCCGTTTCAAAGATTCCTGCCTTCTGACTTCACAATGTCCTCCCTCCTCCTTTTATTTTTCCATACGCTTTTGGGAAAGCTAGCATAATGTCTAGTACAAAGCAAAAAACAAGAATCCAAACCCGTTCCATTAAGTAGACTCCAACTCATAGTGACCCTATAGGACAGAATAGGAACGTTTGGGTTCCCGAGGATGTAAATCTTTACCGAAGCAGACTGTCTCATCTTTCTCCCATGGAGCAGCTGGTGGGTTCCAACTGTTGACCTTTCAAGTCATCTCCAACCCATAGTGACCCTATGTATGGCAGAATGAAACACTGCCCATTCCTATGCCAGCCCCATGATCCTTGCTGTACTTGAGTGTATAGTTGTAGCTACTGTGTCAATCCATCTTCTTGAGGGCCTTCCCCCTTTTCATTGACCCTCCACTTTACTAAGCATGATATCCTTCTCCAGGGAATGTTCCCTCCTTACAAAATGGCACACAGGTATTTCAGTAACCGTGAAATGATTCTTCATGACACTGCAGTGTTGAATATATGACATCATACATTTATTAAAAACCCACAGAACTGTACAACACAAAGAATGAACTCTAAAGCAAGCTATTGACTTCAGTTAATAATATTGTATTGATATTAGCTCATCAATTATAACCAAAGTACCACACTAACACAAGATGTTAATAATAGGAGAAACTATGTGCAGATGGATAAAGGACTATATGGGAACTGTCTGTACTTTCTGCACAAATGGTCAAAGTAAATGAGTCGATGTCTGGCCATTCTCACTTCCAAGAAGCATTCCAGCTGTACTTCTTCCAGGACAGATTTGTTAGTTCTTTTAGCAGTCCATAGTATTTTCAGCATTCTTTGCCAACACCACAACTCAAAAACATCAACTCCTCTTTGGTATTCCTTATTCATTGTCCAGCTCTCACATGCATATGAGGTGATTGAAAATACCATAGTTTGTGTCAGGTGAACCTTAGTCTTCAAGGAGGTATCTTTGCTCTTCAGCACTTTAAAGAGGTCTTTTGCAGCAGCAGATTTTCCCGATGCTATATGTCAGCTGATATCTTGACTGCTTCTTCCATTGGTGTTGATGGTAGAACCAAGTAATATAAGGTCTTTGACAACTTGAATCTTTTCTCCATTTATCATGATGCTGCTTATTGGTCCAGTTGTGAGGATTTTTGTTTTCTTTATATTGAGAACATCTATACTGCAGGCTGTAGTCTTAATCTTCATCAGTAAGTGCTTCAAGTCATCCTTACTTTCAGCAAGCAAAGTTGTATCGTCAGCATATCACAGGTAGTTAATGAGTTTTGCTCCAATCCTGATGCCATGCTCTTCTTCATATAGTCCAGCTTCTCAGATTATTTGCTGAGCATACAGATTGAATAAAGATTGTGAAATGATACAACCCTGACTCACTCCGTTCTAGATTTTAAACCATGCATTGTCCCCTTGTTCTGTTTGAATGACAGACATCCTCCTGGTCTATGTACAAGTTCCTCATGAGTACAATTAAGTGTTCTGGGATTCCCATTCTTCTCAATGCTACCCATAATTTGTTATGATGATTCACATAATTGAATGCCTTTCTATGGTCAATAAAACACAAGCAAACATCTTTCTAGTATTCTTTGCTTTGAGCCAAGATCCATCTGACATCAGCAGTGATATCCCTCATTCCATGTCCTCGTCTGAATCCAGCTTGCATTTCTAGAAGTTCTCTGTCAAAATACTGCTGCAACCAATTTTGAATTATCTTCAGTAAGATATTACTTGCATGTGATATTAATGATATTGTTCAATAATTTCTACATTCTGTGGGATCATCTTTTGGAATGGGTACAAATATGGATCTTTTCCAGTCAGTAGGTCAGGCAGCTGTCTTCCAAATCCCTTGGCATAGCAAGTGAGTGCCTCCAGCATTGTATATCCATTTGTTGAAACATCTCAATGGGTATTCTTTCAATTCCTAAGGCCTTGTTTTTCACCACTTTCTTCAGTACAGCTTCAACTTCTTCCTTCAACACCTTGGTTCTTGATCATATGCCACTTCCTGAAATGGATGAATATCGACTTACTCTTTTTGGTGCAGTGACTCTGTATTCCTCTGTCTAGTTTTGATATTTTCTGCATCATTCAATATATTATCAGTAGAATCTTTCAATATTGCAACTCAAGGCTTAAATTTTTTCTTCAGTTCTTTCAGCTTGAGAGATGCCCAGCTTGTTCTTCCCTTTGGCTTTCCAACTCCACATCTTTGCACATTTCATTATAATAATTGACTTTGTCTTCTTGAGCTGCTCTTTGAAATCATCTGTTCAGCTCCTTTATCTTGTCTTTTCTTCCATCTGCTTTAGCTACTCTTCGTTCAAGGGCAAGTTTCAGAGTTTCTTCTGACATCTGTTTTGGTCTTTTCTTCCTTTCCTGTCTTTTTCATGACCTTTTGCTTTCTTCATGAATGATGTTCTTGATGTCATACAACAATTCCCCTGGTTTTCAGTCATTGGTGTTCAATGCATTGATACTATTCTTTAAATGGTCTCTAAATTCAGGAGGGATATATTCAAGCTCATATTTTAGCTTTCGTGGACTTGTTTTAATTGTCTTCAACTTCAAGTTGAACTTGCATATGAGCAATTGATGGTCTGTTCCACAATCAGCTCCTGGCCTGGTTTTGGCTGAAGATATTGAGCTTTTCCATCACCTCTTGCCACAGTTGTAGTCAATCTGATTCCTGTGTACTCCATCTAGCAAAGTCCACGTGTATAGCTATTGTTTGTGTTGTTGATAAAAGGTATTTGCAATGAATAAGTCATTGTTGTTGTTGTTGTTGTTATGTGCCGTCGAGTCGGCCCCGACTCATAGCGACCCCTCCTTGGGTTTCCGAGGCAGTATCACTACGGAAGTAGGATTGCCCAACCTTCCTTCCGGGGAGTGGCTGGTGGGTTTGAACCGCCAGCCGTCTGGTTAGCAGGCAAGTGTCTTAGCCACTATGCTACCAGAGCTCCCGAATAAGTCATTGGTCTTTGAAAATTCTATCATATGATCTCCAGTGTTATTTCTGTCACTAATGCCAAATTTTCCAACTACCAGTGATTGTTCTTTGTTTCTAATTTTGCAGTCCAATCACCAGTAATAATCAACACATCTTGATTAAAAAAAAAAAAAAAACAAAAAAAAACCCAAAAAACTCATTGCCATCATGTCAGATCCTACTCATAGTGACTCCTCCTTAGGTTTCTGAGGTGATATCACTACAGAAGTAGATTGACCAATCTTCCTTCCGAGAAGTGGCTAGTGAGTTTGAACCACCATCCTTCTGGCTAGCAGTCAAATGCCTTACGCACTATGCCACCAGAGCTCCTATCTCGAGTGCATGTTTGGTCAATTTCAGACCTGAGAAGTTGGTAAAAATCTTCAATTTCCTCATCTTTGGCTTTGGTGGTTGATGTGTAAATTTGAATAATAGTAGTATTGACTGTCCTTCCTTGTAGGTGTATGGATATTATCCTATCACTGACAGCCCTGTACTTCAGGATAGATCTTGAAACATTCTTTGTGATGATGAATGCCATACAATTCCTCTTCAATTTGTCATTCCCAGCACAGTAGATCATGTGGTTGTCTTATTCAAATGGTTCAGTTCAGCTTATAATGCCTAGGATATCAATCTTTATGCGTTCCATTTCATTTTTGACAACTTCCGATTTTCCTAGATTCATACTTAGTACATTCCATGTTCCAATTATTAATGGATGTTTTCACCTGTTTCTTCTCATTTTGAGTCATGCCACATCAGCAAATGGAGGTGTCAAAAGCTCTACTTTATCCACATCATTAAGGTCGACTCTACTCTGAGGAGTCAGCACTTCCCTGGTCTATTTTGAGTGCCTTCTGACCTAAGGGGCTCATCTGGCACTGTATCAGACAATGTTTCAGGGCTATTTGTACAGTTCTCTAGTAATATATCAGACAGTGTTTCACCGCTATTGATAAGGTTTCCACTGGCCAATTGTTTGAGAAGTGAATGGCCTCTTCCTTCTTCCAAGTCTGTCTCAGTCTGATAGCTCTGCTGAAACCCATCCACCATGGGCAACCATGCTGGCATTTGAAACACCAGTGGCACAGCCTCCACCCTCACAGCAACATGCAAACCACTACAGTATGACAAACTGACAGACAAGTTCGTCTTCTTATTCTGTTCCAAATCACTCCACTCAGTTCTTGGCCTTCCCCCTACCTGTTCCAGCTGTCCACCCTGGCTCTCACTTCCTGCCTGAGGGCTCTCCCTTTATATGTTCTGGCTGCTGTGCCCCCAGAGGAGCCTCAAATACTTGGTGAGTGAATGAATGTGTTATCTGCATGGGAAAGACAAACTTCTTCCTTTAGGTGAATATACACAGAAGCACTGATCCCAGGTTTTCGGTAGAAATTGTCACACTTGTTCATTTGCGGTTTTTTGAAGGTGGAATGAGCAGACACATTGAGTCAACACAAACAATGTTTATTTGAATTGGGAGGAGATGGAGGCAATGGCTAAATTTTATGCTAGCCACTCTTTAAGATATAAACATTTTTAAACAATCTACTGAGAGCATGATGCTGTTCTTAGGACAATGGTGGTCCTGAAAAGAATAGAGATTAAAATTTGGAAGAACTAATAGGGCAAATGATAAGAGCTGATTTGTTATATAATAGCTTGCAGAATTTGCTCATTGCATTTTTAATACCAGGATTCTTTGAAAATGAATCTGATCATGGTGATGTAGCTACTTTTCCTAAAATCATAGTGATTACCTAGAGCTAGTCTTTCAAAATGACATTTAAATTTAAACATTCTGCGTGTATTCTTAACTCTGATAGGCACTGTCTTTCATCTAATGGATACACTATAAATCCTTGTTTCTTGGAACAACAAATATTAATAATTTTTAAAATCTAAATTAATTGGAGTTATTTATTTGGAATGTTTTATATAATTAACACATATTTTCATTGTTTAAAAATAATGAAGTCATCATTAAAGTTCAAGTTCACCCTTGTATTAGGCTGGCTTCTCTAGATAAGCAAAACCAGTGAATCTTATATAGATGGATAGGAGAGACAGAGAGAACTTTATCTCAAGGAAATGGATAATGCAACTGTAGGTGCTGGAATGCCCAAGTCCATGGGTCAAACGTCAAGCTGGAGGCATCTCTTGACTCACATAGCTGTAGGGGATGATGAACCCAAGATCAGGAGGCAATATAGCAGTCTTCTGGCTTCGGTGGCTGATGAATCTAAGATCAGCAGGTAAAATGGCAGATTGTTGGCTCACAGGGTATGAAAGCAACAATTCCAAGATCAGGAAGCAATGTGACAATCCAGTGGTTCAAGTCCAGAAACCAGAGATGATGATGAACCAGATATAGGATCCAGATCCTGAAGAAAAGCCGGATATATTTCCCAAAGGTTTTCCATATATACTGGAAACAGTCCACACTGTGAAGAAAATTCCCTTTCAATGGATGGACCGCTCATAGCAGAGCTCATTGTGGAAGTGGTTACATTATACTAGATCTCATCATGGGAGATAATTATATCATAGCTGCTAACTTATTGATAAAGATTAAAGACTTCAGTCTGCAGTATGGATTACATCTCAAGATAAAGAAAACAAAAATCCTAACAATTGGACTAATAAGCAGCATCACAATAGATAGAGAAAAGATTCAAGTTGTCAAAGACTTCATATTACTTGGTTCTACAATCAACCCCAATGGAAGAAGCAGTCAAGACATCAGAAGATATATTGTATTGGGTAAACCTGTTGCAAAAGACCTCTTTCAAGTGCTAAAGACCAAAGATATCTCCTTGAAGACCAAGAGGCGCCTAACCCAAGTCATGGTATTTTCAATTGCCTCATATGCACGTGAGAGGTGGACAATGAATAAGGAAGACCAAAGAAGAGTTCTTGCTTTTGAGTTGTGGTGTTGGTGAAGAATGTTGAAAATACTGTGAACTGCTAAATAAACTAACAAGTCTGTCCTGGAAGAAGTACAACCAGAATGCTCCTTTGAAGTGAGAATGGCCAGACTTAGTCTCACCTACTTTGGTCATGTTGTCAGAAGGGACCATTCTCTGGAGAAAGATGTCATACTTAGTAAAGTGGAGGGTCAACAAAAGAGGAGAAGGCCCTCAAAATGGTGGATTGACTCAGTTGCTGCAGTGAAGGGCTCAGGTACATTAACGATCATCAGGCTGGCACAGGACTGGGCATTGTTTTGTTTTGTTGTACATAAGGTCACTATGAGTCAGAGATGACTCGATGGCACATAACAACAATAATACCAACCGTGGCAAAAAATGCTGAAAATACCATGGACTGCCAGTAGAGTGAACAAATCTATCCTGGAAAAAGTGCAGCCAGAATGCTTCTTAGAAGTGAAAATGGTCAGACTTTGGTCTCACCTATTTTAGTCATGTTGTCAGAAAAGACCAGTACCTGGAGAAGGATATAGTACTTGGCAAAGTAGAGGGTCAGAGAAATAGTGGAAGGCCCTCAATGAGATGGATTGACATGGCTGTAATGAGCTCAAGCATAGCAAAAATTGTGAGGCTGGTGCAGACTGGGCAGTACTTAGTTCTATTGCATATATGGTTGCTATGAATCAGAGGCAACTTGATAACACATAACAACAACAGCAACAAAAAGCAGGTAGTTAGGAGTTAAGTTAATCAAAAAGCTTCTGGTTCAAACCCACAAGACACACCACCAAAGAGAAATGTAGCAGTTTGCTTTTATAAAGACTTACAGCTTTCAAAACCCTATAGGGCAGTTCTCCTATGGCCTATAGGGTTGCTGTGAGTTGGAATTGACTTTATAGCAACATTAGGTCATAGTTTAAAAGGTAGTTAGGATGCCTGCTAGGGCAAGTGTTAGATGTTTGGCTGCTAACCAAATGGCTTGTGGTTTGGTCCCATCGAATGAATGGCGCCATGGGAGTAAGGAGCAGATTGCCTGTTGTAAAGATTATTGCCTAGAGAACCCTATGGGACAGTTCTACCCTATCACATGGACTGTCTATGAGCCAAAAATCTCCTCAATGGCATCTAACAATAACAGCAGGGAGTTGGACACTCAGGTTTATAGACAGTTTTTGTGTCATGGGGCTTTAAGGTGAGGATGCTATATCAATGACATGGATGCTTTGCTAAGCAGAGTTAAATAAACACACCCAATAACTATTATGCTGTGGTGTTTGTTTTGTGTCACACATCTGTACACAGACAAATGCAAACATCTCTACACAAATAAAAAGCAAAACCATTCCATTGCCATCGGGTCAACTCTGACTCATAGTGCCCCTGTAGGGCAGAAGAGAATTATCCCATAGGGTTTCAAAGGCTGCAGTCCTTACGGAAGGAGATTGCCACATCTTTCTTCTGTTTAGCAGCAGCTAGTGAGTTCAAACCACTGACCTTTGAGTTAGCAGCCAAGCACTTAGCCACTGCACCATTAAGGCTCTTCCTACACAGATAAGTAATAGTAATTTCCAATGGGTTGTGCATAAATTCAAGTGATTAAGCTACAGTGGCAACATCACTTGAAATCTATCTGTGATGAGGAGGAGTTATTATTTGTTTTGAATTTTTTATAAATTTCACTATTCCCAAAGCCATATCATCTTTTATATAATTGTATAATCTATTGGAGTGTCACTCCTACTCCATTATCTCATGTACCTTCATTCTTTTTTATTTATTTATTTTTAAATTCTGATTTGGGTGAATGTTTACAGAGCAAATTCACTTTCCATACAGCAGCTCACATACACTTTGTCTCATGACATTGACTGCAATTTCCCACAATGCAGCAGCTCCCCTCCCACTTCCTCCCCATAGTTACCTCATCCCTGTGTCCTTCCCTCTCATGCACTCCTGCCCCCTGAGTTGTCTCCCTGTGCATACACAGCCCTTCTATCTCCCATGATCAATCTCTCCAAGAAGTGTATCTACCAATTGTAAATGTTCAGGTCATTATGTCTGTCTTTTGTCTGGCTGGAAACCACAGGATTGGGTTCAATTCCAGACCAGTAGGGCAGCTAGGAGCCATAGTCTCAGGGGTTCCACCAGGCTCTATCAGACCAGCGAACCCCCCTCCTTTTTTTTTTTTTTTTTTTTAATAATTTTGAGTTTTGTTCCACATTGTTTTCTCCACTCTGTCCAGGATCTCCTACATAGATCCCCCTCCAAGTGGTTGACAGTGGTAACCGGGCACCATCTAGTTCTTCTGGTTTCATAATTGTATAGGCTGAGGATCACATGACATACCAGTCCCTTGGACTAATTGTTTCCATTCATCTTTGGTTTTCTTAATTTTTCTTTGCTTTAGACAAGGAGAGACCCATCGTTCCATCTAGATGGCTGCTTGCAAGCTTTTAAGATCTCAGTTGCTACTCACCGAAGTGTGATGTGGAACAATGTTTTTGTGTAATGTTATGTCATTTGAACTTGATGTCCCCCTGGGACCTTGGTCCCAAGCCCACACGTCCAACTACTAGCTCCCTCAAGGTAGTTGGTTGTGGCTGAGAAGTGACTACAAGCTTGTCCCTTGTCAGCTCTACTATATATCTGGGAATTCTTACAGAACACACAAATACACTTGTAGAAACATTATCTGCCAACCCTATACATGGCCATGGGCACACTCCCCACTGCATAGGTATACCTAATAGTTCAGCCTGTCCACCCATCTATCCACCCATATATCAATGTTTGCCTTCACTGACAACTCAGTACAGTGTGTGGAATAGTTCATCTTTGTTGTCTGTACCTCTCATGCACCTTTGTATGCCTTCCTGTTCCTCAATGCCACTGTGTAGATCATTCACATTTAGTACGTTGCACTTCTCTTCACTCAAATCAATACTTGTCTCTACCTATCTAACAGTGTTCCCTCCCCTCCACTCCCACCCCTGGTAACAAACAAAGAAAATTTTCTTCCAAATATAAACTTTTCCTTGACTTTTTACAATAACAGACTAATAAAATATTTGTCTTTCTGTGATTGACTTATTTCCATCAGCATAATGTCCTCCAAGTTCATCCACAATATGTGGTGTTTTGCAGATTCTATGTTATTCTTTAATGTTGCATAGTATTCCATCATGTTATGTACCACAGTTTGGTTATCCATTCTTCTGTTGACAGGCACCTGGATTGATTCCATCTTTTTGCTATTGTAAATAGTGTTGTGATGAACATGAGTGTGCATATATCTGTTCTTGTCCTGGCTCTCACTTTTTTAGAATATATGTCTAGTAATTAAATGACTGTGTCAAATGGTATTTCTAATTCCAACTTTTTAAGGAATCAGCATACTGCTTTCCACAGTGGTTGTATCATTTCACAGTCCCATCAGCAGTGTATGAGAGTCCCAATCTCTCCACATCCTCACCAGCATTTGTTATTTTCTGTCTTGTTGAACGTTATTACTAGTGCTGGGGCAAGATGGTATCTCATTGCTGTTTTGATTTGCATCTCTCTAATGGCTAATGATCGTGAACATTTCTTCATGTGTCTGTTGCCTACCTGAATATCTTCTTTGGTGAAGTGTCTATTCATGTCCTCTGCCTATTTTTTAATTGGATTATTTGTCTTTTTGTTGTTCAGGTGTTGGAGTTTTCTATACGTTATACACATAAGTCCCTTGTCAGATATGTCATTGCCGAATATATTTTCCCAATCTATGGATTCTCATTTTACTCTTTTGGAGAAGTCTTTGGAAGGAGATACAAATTTAATTTTTAGAAGGTTCCATTCATCTAGTTTCTCTTCTGCTGTTTGTGCATTTTGGGTTATGCTTGATAGTCTATTTATGCCATATATTAGGACCCCTAAAGTTACCTCTAGTTTTTTCTTGAGGAACTTTATAGTTTTAGGTTTCACGTTTAAGTCTTTGATCCGTCAGGAGCTAGTATTTGCTCATGGTGTGAGGTACAGATCTTGTTTCATTTTTCTGCAAATGAACATCCAATTTTGCCAGTACCATTTGTTAAACAATCTCTTCCCCCATTTAATGGATTTCAGCCCTTTGTCAAAGATCAGGTGGCCATAGGTTGATGGATCTATTTCTGGGTTCTCAATTCTACTCCTTTGGCCTATGTGTCTGTCGTTAAACCAATACCAAGCAGTTTAGATGACTGTGGCTGTATAGTAGGTTTTAAGATCAGGGAGTGAGAGACCTCCTACTTTGTTGTTATTCAATAATGCTTTGCTTATCGAGGTCTCTTTCCTTTCCGTATAAAGTTAGTGATTTATTTTTCCATATCCTTAAAGAACATTAATGGGGTCTGGTTGGGATTGCATTGTATATAGAGATTGCTTTGGGGAGAACTGAAAATTTCACAATGTTCAAGCTTCCTATCCATGAGCATGGTAAGTTCTTCCATTTATATAGATCTCTTAAGGTTTCTTGCAGTAGTCTTTTACAGTTTTCTTTGTACAGGTCTTTTATGTCTCTGGTAAGATTTATTCCCAAGTATTTTATATTTTTAGTAGCTATTGTAAATGGTATCGATTTCTTTATTTATTTTTCAGCAATATCTTTGCTGGTGTAGAGGAATCCAACTGATTTTTGGATGTTTGATCTTTTATCCTGCCATTATGCTCAATCTCTCAATTAGTTCCAGTAGATTTTTTGCTGAGTCTCTTGGTTTTTCTAGGTATAGGATCATATTATCAGCAAAAAGAGATAGTTTGACTTCTTCATTACCATTTTGGATGTCTTTTCTTGCCTTATTGCTCTGGCTAGGACTTCCAGTACAATGTTGAATAGAAATGGTGCTAGAGGGCATCTTTGTCTGGTTCCTGTTCACAAGGGGGATAGTTTCAGTCTCTCTCCATTGAGAATAATGTTGGCTGTTGGTTTTGCACATATGCCCTTTATTATGTTGAGGTATGTCCCTTCTACTCCTATTTTGCTGAGAGTTTTGATCAGGAATGGATGTTGGATTTCATCAAATGCCTTTTCTGTGTTGATTGCTATGATCATGTGGCTCTTTTCCTTTGTTTTATTTATGTGTTGGATGATGTTGATTGTTTTTCTAATGTTAAACCATCCTTGCATACCTGATATGAACCCCACTTGGTCATGATGAATGATTTTCTTGATATGTTGTTGGAGTCTGTTGGCTAGGATTTTGTTGAAGATTTTTGCATCTATACTCATGAGGGTCTGTAGTTTTCCTTTTGAGTGATGTCTTTGCCTGGTTTTGGTATCAAGGCTATGCTTGCTTCATAAAATGAATTAGGGAGGATTCCATCCTTTTGTATGTTTTGGAATAGTTTGAGTAGGGTTGGTGTCAGTTCTTCTCTGAATGTTTGTTACAATTCTCTGGTGAAACTGTCGGGGGCAGGACTTTTTTTTGTTGGTAATTATTTTATGACCTATTGTATTTATTCTTTTGTTATGGGTCTGTTCAACTTTACCACCTCAGTCTGTGTTAGATAAGGTAAGTAGTGGGAGCTCTGGTGTCATAATGCCAAATCATTCAACTGCAAACCAGAAGACTGGAGGTTCATATCCACCAGCCACTCTTCAGAAGGAAGATTGAACAATCTACTTCTGTAGTTATATCATCTCGAAAACCCAAGGAGTGGTCACTATGAGTCAGATCTGACTCAATGGCAGTGAGTTGAGTGTTTCCAGGTATCTGTTCATTTCTTCCAGATTTTCAAATTTGTTGGAGTACAGTTTTTCATAAAACTCTAACTCGCTGTCACAAGTTAGAATGGTCTGAGGTTGGAGTGGTGGTGCATGTACATGTTCTTTACCTTTAGGCTAAGAGCCAACGCCTTGGAGTGAGTTTTATTCTAGGCCTGAAATCTATCCCAGGGCCATAGTATTGGGGCTCCTACCAGAGTTCATTTGACCAGTTTCTGGTCATTACTGATTATTGTGTTTTGGGATTTTGTTCCACGTTTTTCCTCCTACTCTATCCAGGATGATATCCAGTTTTGAACCTTTCCTGAGTGGTTAGCATTGGTAACTGGAAACCATCTAGTTCTTCTGGTCTCAAGGTCTATCATGTCCTAGGGCTGATTGCTTCCAAATGTCTTTTTTTGCACTCTTCTTCACTTCTGACAATAGGAGACCATTAGCTGCATTTTAGATGGCCTCTTGAAAGCTTTTCAGACCCCAGTTGCTACTCACCAACATAGGTTGTAGACAAGATTTTTATGTATTTTGTTGTGCCAATTGAGTCTGGTGTCCCCTAGTACTGTGGTCCTGAGTCAGTAGGTCCATTGGATCTCTCTCCCACTGTCTGGCTGTTGTAACAGATTGCTCCATGTCTGTTTTCTGTTGTTTCTATAAGGATTGTGGGTATTTTGTATCACTGACATCTGTGCAAGATTAGCCTCAGTTGAATCTATCCTCGATCTAGAGTATAATCCTGTTCACTGACCTGCATCTGATCTTCTATGATGTGTATGTGTTTATCTGTAGACTGGTGTTGGTGTTAATGGTAATGCAGTATTGTGGATATACTGGTATTAGCTTCTGTCGTCTATATCTTATGTGCACAATTTGGTGTCCTCCCTTTCCCCAATTTTATCAGGGTGGTCACAAACTCTTTCCATACCATCCCTCCCCTTACCCACCTCAGCATGTGGCCCCCAGCTAGCCCAAAATTAATCCCTTCCCTTCCCTCCCCACTTCGGTAACCAACAAAGTGAGTTCCCTTCCTTAAGCAAACCCTTCTTCGTCTTTTTACAGTAATGGGCTCATACAATATTTGTTCTTCTCCGATTGACTTATTTCACTCAGCATAATGTCCTCCAGGCTCATCCACATTGTGAGATGATTCACGTATCCTTCATTGCTCTTTAATGTAGCATAGTATTCCACTGTGTGAATTACCATAATTTTGTTATCCATTCATCTGTTGATGGGCATTTAGGTTGTTTCCATCTCTTTGCTATAGTGAATTGTGCTGCGATGAGCATAAATGTGCATACATCTGTTCATGTTCTGCCTTTCACCTCTTTAGGATATGTTCCTAGTAATGGAATTGCTGGGTCAAATAGTATTTCAGTTTTCAGTTTTTCAAGGAAACGCCATACCATTTTCCACAGTGGTACCTTTTAGCATCCCACCAGCAATGCACAAGAATTCCAATCTCTCCTCAACCTCGCCAGCATTTGCTATTTTCGGTCCTGTTGAACTTTGCTATTATTGCTGGGGTGAGATGATATTTCATTATTGTTTTGATTTGCATCTCTCTAATGAGTAAAGAGGGAGCTCTGGTAGCATAGTGCCTAAGCCACTTGGCTGCTAACCAGAAGGCTGGCAGTTCAAATCCACCAGTCCCTCCTCCGAAGGAAGGTTGGGCAATCTACTTCCATAGTGACACTCCCTCGGAAACCCAAGGAGAGGTCACTATGAGTCAGGTCCGACTCAATGGCACAAAACAACAACAACGACTAAAGATCGTGAGCAATTCCTCATGTGTTTGTTGGCCACCAGTATAGCATCTTTAGTGAAATATCTGTTCAAGTCTCTTGCCTATATGTGAATTGGATTGTTTCTTTTTGATGTTGAGGTGTTGAAGTTTTCTATAGATTTTGGAGATGAGTCCTTTGTCTGATATATCATAGGCATATCTTTTCTCCCAATCTGTAGGTTTTCTTTTTAGCCTTTTGATTAAGTCTTTTGATGCACATAAGAATTTAATGTTTAAAAGGTCCCGGTCATCTAGCTTATCTTCTACCTACTGCACATTCTGGTCATGTTTGATAGTCTATTTATGCTGTAAATTAGGGCTCCTATATTTGCCCCTATTTTATTTTTGATGAATTGTGTAGTTTTGAGTTTTACATTTAAGTCTTTGATCCAACTTGAGTTTGTTTTTGTGTATGAGGTGAGGTATGGGTCTTGTTTCATTTTTCTGCAAGTGGATATCTGGTTTCGCCAGCACCATTTGTTAAAGAGATTGTCTCTCCCCCATTTAATGGGTTTTGGACCTTTGTCAAAGATCAGCTGTCCAGAGATGGATGGGTCTATTTCTGGATGTTCGATTCTGTTCCATTGATCTATCTGTCTATCACTTTACCAATGCCACGTTGTTTTGACTACTGTGGGTGTATTGGAGCTTTTAAGATCTGGGAGTGTGAGACCTCCCACTTTGTTCTTTTTCTTCAGTGGTACTCTGCTTATCTGAGGTCTCTTTCCCTTCTATATGACGTTAGTAATAGGTTTTTCCATGTCCTTAAAAAATATTATTAGTATCTGGATCAGGATTGCATTAAATGTGTAGATTGCTTTAGGTGGTATTGATATTTTCACAATATTCAGTCTACCTATCCATGAACAAGGTGGGTTCTTCCCTTTATCTAGAGCCCTTGTTGTCTTCTTTAATATTGTTTTATAGTTTTCTTTGTATAGGTCTTTTGTGTCTCTGGTAAGATTTATTCCTCGATATTTTATCTTTTTAGTAGCTATTGTAAATGGTATTGTTTCCCTTATTTCTTTTTCAGTGGTCTCTTTGTTGGTGTAGAGGAATCCAACTGATTTTTGTATGTTGACCTTGTATCCTGCCACTCTGTTGAATCTCACTGTTAGTTACAGTAGTTTTTTGTTGATTCTTTTGGGTTTTCTATCACAGGATCATATCATCCACAAGTAGAGATAGCGTAAAGCTATCTCTTTACTTCCTCTTTGCCAATTTGTATGCCTTTTATTTCTCTTTCTTGCCTTATTGCCCTGGCCAGGACTTCCAATACAATGTCAAATAGAAGTGGTAATAGAGGGCATCCCTGTCTGGTTCCTGTTTGTAAGAGGAATGCTTTATGTCTTTCTCCATTAATAATGGAGAATTATTATTGGCCATAGGCTTAGCATAAATACGCTTTATTATGTTGAGGAATTTCCCTGTATCTTTATTTTGCTAGAGTTCTGAACAGGAACATATCAAATTCATTTTCTGCATATGGTTCTTTTCTTTTATTTATGTGGTGGATTACATTGATTGTTTTTCTGATGTTGAACTATCCTTATATACCAGATATGAATTCCACTTAGTCAGGATGTATTATGTTTTTGATATGTTACTGGATTCAATTGGCTAGGATTTTGTTGAAGATTTCTGCATCTATGTTTATGAGAGATATTGGTCTGTAATTTTCCTTTTTCATGTTGTCTTTCCCTGGTTTTGGTATTAATGTTATGCTTGCTTCATAAAATGAGTCTGGGAGCATTCCATTTTTTCCTATGTTCTGGAATAGCTTGAGTAGTATGAATGTCAACTCTTCCCTGAATATTTGGTAAAATTCTCCAGTGAAGCCATTAAGGCCAGGATTTTCCTTGTGGGAAGTTCTTTTTTTTTTTTTTAATGACCTGTTCAATTTCTTCTTTTATAATGGGTCTGTACAAATATTCTATCTCTGTGTGGGATAGTTTAGGTAGGTCTTATGATTCCAGAAATTTGTCCATCTCTTCTAGGTTCTCAAATCTGTTGGAGTACAGTTTTTCATAATATTCTGTCACTATCTTTTTTATTTCAGTTGGTTCTGTTGTGATGACACCCTTTTCACTTTCTGTTCTTGTAACTTGCATCTTTTCTTTCTTTTATTTTCTTGGATTTGCCAATGATTTGTCAATTTTGTTAATCTTTTTGAAGAACTAGCTTTTTGTTTTGTTGATTTTCTCTCTTTTTCTCTTTCTGTTTCATTTATTTCTGTTCTGATCTTTATTATTTCCTTATTTCTAGGTACTGTAGGATTCTTTTGTTGTTCTTTTTCTAATTGTTGGAGTTGTTGAGTTAGAGTGTTGATTTTGTTTCTTTCCTCTTTTTTGATGTATGCATTTATTGCTATAAACTGACCTCTGAGTACTGCTTTTGCTGTGTCCCATAGGTTTTGATATGATGTGTCTTCATTCTTGTTTTTTTCTAGGATTTTTTAATCTCACTTTTTATTTTTTCTATTACCCAGTAGTTTTTGAACAGTGTGTCATCCAACTTCCATATGTTTGATGATTTTTGCTTGATCTTCCTATTATTAATTTCTAATTATATAGCATTGCGGTCTGAGAAGATGCTTTGTAGTGTTTCAATGGTTTTGAATTTATTGAAGCTTGTTTTATGTCCTAACATATGATCTATCCTGGAGAATGATCCATGTGCGCTGGAGAAGAATGTGAATTTTTTATTGGGTGGAATGCTCTGTATATGTCTATGAGGTCAAGTTGGTTGATTGTGTTTTTGAGTTCTTCTGTATCTCTGTTTTTTTCTAGTTGATCTGTCCCTCCTTGAAAGTGGTATGATAAAGTCTCCTACTACTATTGTAGAGTTGTCTACTTTCCCTTTTAATTAAATTAATATTTGCTTTGTGTATTTTGGAGCACTTTCATTGGGTGCATAGATATTATTGTAATGTCTTCTTGGTCACTGACACTTTCAGCGTCATATAGTGCTCTTCTTTGTCTCTTATGTTGTTTTTCACCTGAAAGTCTATTTTATGCAAAATTAATATTGCCATGTCTGCTTTTTTTTTTTTTTTTTTTGTTATCATTGGCTTGGTATATTTTTTTTCCACCCCTTAACTCTTTATTTGTTTTTATCTTTCTGTCTAAGGTGGGTCTCTTGTAGGCAGCACATCATTAGGTCTTCTTTTCTTATCTATTCTGCTACTCTCTTTCTCTTGGTTTGTGCATTTAGTCCATTCACATTGAGTGTAATTAATCTTGTTGTTGCTATGTGCCGTTGAGTCAGACCTGACTCATAGTAACCCCTCCTTGGGTTTCCAAGGTGGTATCACTATGGAAGAAGATTGCCCAAACTTCCTTCTGAGGAGTGGCTGGTGGGTTTGAACCACCAGCCTTCTGGTTAGCAGTCAAGTGCCTTAGGCACTGTGCTACCAGAGCTCCCTGTAATTAGTGATAGGTATGAATTGATTGCTGTCATCATTTTTTTTTTTTTTTTTTTTGTCATGTTGTTTGAGTTTCCTTGGTGCATATACTTTTTTGTGCTGAGTTCATTTTATTGGCAAGTGTTTTCGCTCTTTTCTTCTTTCTTGTTGGTTTTGTGATCACTAAACCCATATGTTTTCCTTCCTTCTGGATTTGCTTCAGGGGATTGTTAATTTTCACTGTGGTTACCTTGGAGTGAATTCTTGTCTTTATATTTTTGGAACAGTCTGTTCTATGAGGACATTGCCCTGTTTTCCTCTCCATTTGGAAGTTTGTACCTAAAAGTTTTATTCCCTCTATTTGATTAGTTGCTGTTGTCATGTGCAGATTGACTTCCTTGATTTTTAGTGTCCCGTATTTATGGTCTTATTTTGAGCATCTATTTCTGATTTGGTTTTAGTGTTGATGTCATTTGTCCTGATTTTGTGGTTCTCTGTTGTGGGTTCTCTATTGGAAGGACTTCCTTAAGTATTTCTTGTAAGGTTGGTCTGGTTTTCACAAAATCCTTTAATTTTTGTTTGTCTGAGAATGTCTTGGTTTCACTCTCATATTTGATGGACAGGTTGATTGGATATAGGATTCTTGATTGGAAGTTCTTTATCTTCAGTATTTTATATATGCTGTCCCATTGCCTTCTTGCCTGCATGGTTTCTGCTGTGTAATCAAAACTCAGCCTAACTGTTTGATTATTATAAGTAATATTACATTTGTCCTGGGCAGCTTGCAAAATTCTTTCTTTGTCTTTGGTTTTGGAGTTTGATTATGATACACTTTGGTGTTTTTCTCTTGAAATCTATCCTATATGGGGTTCTTTGAGCTTCTTGGACTAATGCCTTTTCTTCCTTCATGATATGGTGAAGTTTTCTGTTAGTAAGTCTTCCACAATTTTCTCAGTGATTTTTTTCCACCTCTTCTTGTTCTGGAATTCCAATGAGGCATATGTTGTTTCTTTTCATGTTGTCCATATAACTGTTAGGTTTTCTTCATTTCTCTTAAATCTTTGTTCTGTTTTTTTCTTCATACAGGCTGGTATCCAGGGATTTATCTTCTAGTTGGAGATGGATTTTTCAGCCACTTCTAGCCTATTCTTCTGTGCTTCCTCTGTGTTGTGTAATTCTGTAATTTTGGTATTCATCTTCTAGATTTCTAAGAGCTGTTTTTGTATGAGTTCTGATTGTATATTAATCTTGTTATTTTGTTCTTGAATGGTTTTCCTGAGTTCTTCCAGGGTATTGTCTGTGTTCTCCTTGATTCTGTTTGAGGTTTCCTTAAGCTCTTGTAGAGTTCTCTAAACATACCTTCTAAATTCCTTCTCAGATAATTCTATTTTCTCCTCTTCCTCCATGTTCAATGAGGCTTTTGTTTGAGATTTTATTTCTATTGTCTTATCCTGTTGTTTTTATTTATTTATTTTCTTGTTTGATTTGAGGTTGCCTGTTGTTTCCTAGACATTTTGAGGTTGTCTTTAATCCTTAGTTATGTATTGATTCGTTTTGTCTTGGTTTTATGATTTAATGTTTTTGGAAAGGTGAGGCATGTCTATTTTATCTTTCTGGTTATTAATTCAGATGTGCTGGGTTGCTCTGCAGTTTTCTCTGTGATGATAGAATCACTGTGTGGACTGTGGATGCAGATCTCTATTCATTGTGAAGGGAAGTTAGGATTTGAGCCAGCAACTGTTATGGTGGCTTAATGTGGTTTTTCTATTGGATGAGGCAGGGGAGAGGTGGGGAAAGGAGGAACAAAAGAGAGAAAAGAAAAAAAAAAAAAAAAAGCTCAAAGGTTCCAGTAGCCATTTCCAGGGCTTTGAGTAGGCTGCTAGCAATGATGTTATACTGTTACTCACGGGATTGCAGCTCAAATTCAGCAAAGACCCCAATTGTTAGGAGGCCACCACTTTCCACCAGGTTTGGACAACCTCAAAAACTCTGCTGTCCAGGCCCCTCTGTGCCAAAAAATTGACCTAGGATAGCTGTCTTGTTCTGCAATGCAAGTTCATCCCAGGGCCCGCCCGGTTGTGGCATGGTTCCCCTCTCTGCTCCTGATTCAGTGGTATCCAGAGCCAGAGGTGTCTCTGCTCCCATCCAGCAGTCCCAAGTTTATTGATGAAAGCAGGTGCTGAAGGTAGATCTGTGGAGTGGCCTCAGTTCCTCTGGTGTGTTCTCTCCACTGACCCAGGGAGCCCTTTGATGGCCCATCTCACTGGCTGGTTGGCACTCCACAGAGCAGGCTTGACTGTTTTTATTCTTTCCAGCAATTGTACTGCCTCTTTCTCCTGTCAAATCCTACTACCCTGAGTTTGGTAAACTCCGACTTAATGAGCTTTTCAGAGCACCAGAATCCCTGCTTCAAACTGCTGCACCTAGTTTTTCAGGCACTAAGATGCTAGAGTGAACTAATTTGCATGCTACAGGAAAGGCACCATCTTTCTGCCTCTCAAGGAACTTTTAAATTTCCTTTTTAATTTCTTCTATTACCCAATCTTTCTTAAGGAAGGTGCTGTTCAGTTTCCATGTGTTTGTTCTCTTTCTGTTGATCTTCCTATTGTTGATTTCTAATTTTCTAATAATGGCATTGTGATCTGAGAAGATGCTGAGCTGTATTTCAATGTTTTTAAATTTATAAAGGCTTGCTTTATGGCCTAACATATGGTCTATCATGGAAAATGTTCCCATGTGCACTGGAAAAGAATGTGTATTGTGCTGTTATTGGGTGAAGTGCTCTGTAGGTGTCTATAAGGTCAAGTTGGTGGATTGTATTGTTTCGCTCTTCTGTGTCTGTTGAGTTTCTTTCCAGTTGTTCTATCTTTCATTGAAAGTGGTGTATTAATGTCTCCTACTATAACTGTGAAGTCATCTATTTGCCTTTTCAGTTCTGTTAAAATCTGATTTATGTATTTTGGAGCTCTTTCATTGGGTCTATAGATATTTATTATGTTTATATCTTCTTGTTCAATTGACCCTTTAATCAATATACAATGTCCTTCTTTATCTCTTATGGTGGTTATTGTCTTAAAGTCAATTTGATCAGAAATTTATATTGCCATTCCAGCTCTTTTTTAGTTGCCTTTGTTTGATATTTTTTTTTTCCAACCTTTGATTTTTAGTCTATTTTGTCTTTGCCTCTGTGTGTCTTGTAGACAGCATATTGATTGGTTATGTTTTCTTACCCAATCTGCAACTCTCCATCTCTTGAGTGATGTATTTAATCCATTAACATTCAGTGTAGTTATTGACAAGTATGAATCAGTTGCTGTCATTTTGTTATGTGTTTTTCATGGTGTTCCTGGTTCCATATAATTTTCTGTGTTGAGTTCATTATGTTTATGGATTGTGTTATCATTTCCTTTGTTGCTATTGTTTTAGTATTTGCTAAATGTTTGTGCTTGTCCTCTTTGTTATTGTGATGTGAAGATTTATCCCTTTTCTTTGAGGTTACTCTGTGATTTATAATTTTCTCCCTGAGTTTAGAACAGTCCATTCTATCTTGCAACTCTCTTGACTTATTCATCATTTAAAAGTTCTATAACTACATTATTTTCCCCCCATTTTTTTGGTTTGCAGTTGTCCTCATTTGTCAATTGATGTCTCTGGTTCAGTGTTTAAGATCTTGTAAGCTTATTTTACTTTGGATACTTCTTGACAGCACATAACATCAGCACATAGCTGTGTTGGTTTCTGGGTTATGTCATCTTGTGTATTAATGGCCAATTGTTTTTTTGCTATTATTGGTTCTCTGTTCAAAGGACTCCCTTTAGAAGGTTGGTTTGGTTTTGATAAATTTCCTTAATTTTTTCTTATCTGGAAATCTTCTGATTTCATGATCATATTTGAGGAATAATTTTGCTGGTTATATAATCATTGGTCAGAAATCTTTTTTTTCAAGATATATCATCTCATTGCCTTCTAACTTACATGGTTTCTGCTGAGAAATCAGAGCTTATTCTTATTGGCTCTCCTTTGTAGATAACCTTTTGTTTTTCCCATGCTGCTTTCAGGATTCTTTCTTTGTCTTTGGTTTTGATTAGTTTGATCATGGTATGTCTTGTTGATTTTTTTGAGTGATCTGTTTGGGATTCTTTGGACTTCCACAATGGATATATTCTCATCTTTCATCTTATCAAGGAGATTCTCTTCCAACAAATCTTGGACAATTTTTTCAGTGGTTTTACTTTTCTTCCATAACAGGAAGAGAAAAGTAAAAAAAAAAAAAAAAAAACCATAAAGTATTTTGTTTTAATCTTCTAAGGGCTGCCAATCAATATTTACTTAAAAATATAAATCTAATTTACATGCCCTTCCTCACACAGCTTGTTCTGCCAACCATTTATAGTCAACTTAACTGCAGACTTTGCTGGTTTGGGCACAACATTTACTTCACTCAGAGTCCATTGATTTTTATTCCTGTCAGAAGAAGCATATGGTCCTGACACTCTATGAAATCAGACTATTAGAACCAGATTCTGTTATAAATTACATTGTGTGTTACCTTTCTGTGATGTTACATAATATACATCACTTAGCCTGCATGAAAGGCTGCATAGATGGAATAGTTCTATTTTGCTTTTTAAGTGTTTCTATTTTTTAAAAAATAAACATAGAATTCAAATAACCCTGTAAATAGTCTACAGCTTTTTTGATGTACTTGCATATGTTACTGGCTGCAATGTTTTTACTCATATTCAATGCTAATGATTAAGACAAGGATAAAAGAATAAATATTTCCATTATTGTCTAATGCAGGGTCAGCAAAGTAAGGCTTGTGAGCCAAATCAGCATGCCATCTGGTTTTGACTACTAGCTAATAATGTTTCATATATATTTAAATGTTTGAAAAGCAAATTAAAAGAAGAAGAATATCTTCTTGATATAACATAGCATATGACACATGGATATTACATAAAATTTCAATTGCATTATCCATAAATAAAGTTTTGGAATAGCCACATCCATTCATTTACATATCATCTCTTACTACTTTCACACTACAGTGGCAAGGCTGAATCATTGAGATGGAGACAGTGTAAACCATAAAACTAAACTTATTACCATTGAATTGATTCTGACACATAGCAACCCTGTATGTTACAGAGTAAAATGTCTTCTTAGGGTTTTCTTGACTATAATCTTTATGGAAGCAGAACACCAGGTTTTTCTTCTATAGAACCACTGGGTGGGTTCAAACCAACCTTTTCATTAGTAGTTGAGCATGGGCCATTTGCATCTGTATAGCCTAAATTACTTAACATCTGGTTATTTACAGAAACAAAAAAATTGCTCACTCTAACAGTGTCTAACAGATAGCTACTCAGATCTAACAGATAGCTGCATTTTTTCTATTCGTTATATCAAGAAATTCATGCAATCAAACTGATACCAGAATTGATTATAACTTTTCCCTAAAAAAGATACAGAGAATTTTTCTATTTCATGTTTTTGTCCTTAGTGTTAAATTATTATCTCAGAGACAAAGCCAACTCTTTGCCACTGTGCTATTGAAATTAAAGGAGGATTTTCCCCAGAAGAAGTAAGTGTGTTGAAATGCAAATGAATTATCTTCTTCTTTTTCTGTTGTTACCTACATATTTAATTTGTTTTAATAAATGTAATTGCATCAGAGTAGCTCTAATCTTAAAGTAAGAAAACACTCTGAGTTAATCATTTTCTCATTTCCAGACTGACATAAAATAAATAATTAATTGGAGTAGTTGTGAAGGACAACTGATGGTTGTTCTCAGACAGGTTCCTTTGATCTTCCATTTCCCTACATTTTCATTAGAGATTGAGGATAATTCACTGGAAAGTGACAGCTTAACACAAACTGCTTCTGTCAAACTGCTTCTGTGTAATAAACTGGTTTAATTGATTTGCTCAGAGTTGAATATCAGAAGAAAGAATTGACTGTGGTTTCCTGAAATAAACTATATTACTTTCTCTCCTAATCTCAATGTTTACTCTTTCATTTTATTGTATTGGGAATAATCAAAAGAATTTAGTTCTTAAATAAGCTCCAAAGAAGTGTGACAAAGCTACAAAGAACACAACATAGAAAGATTATTTCTGTAAAGTTTGTGCTTCTTCAGTATTTTACTTTTTTAGATGGGTGTTTGGGGTTCTACATTGTCCCTAATAACTTTAGAACAATTTAAAAGTATGGATTTTTACTATTACATTACAAAATACATAATGGAAATAGTGTATTTCCTCTGCCTCAAACTATTTGCAGAACAATATGAGGAATTCATTCTTAAATCCTCAAACATTTATTGAAAGCCTACTGTGTACCAGGAAGCTCTGGTTTTGCAGTGGTTAAAACATTTGATTTGAACCCACTCCATGGAAGAAAGATAAGGCAGTCTGTTTCTGTAAATATTTATAGCCTTGGAAACCCTATGGGGCAGTTCTGCAATGTCTAATAGCATCGCTATGAGTTGGAATTGACTTGATGGCTGTGGGTTTGGTTTTATGGTTTACTGTGTACCAGGCACTGTTCCTGGCACTTTAAGTACATCAATGAACCAAGCAGAGACTTTTGCTCTTGTGGAGTTTACATTCTAGTAGGAGGAAACAAGCATTAAGTAATGCATGCAATAAAGGAGTAAATGACAGCATATTAAAAGGTGACAATTGGAGGAGGAGATAAGATGGTGTCATGATGACCCGCTCTATCCAGTCCCTGTACAACAAGGACTCAAGAAAACAAGTGAAACAAATACGTATGTTAATCCTAGAACTCTGAGCATGAAATGAAGTATAAAGAATTAGATAAAATACAAATTGGAAAAAGAAACAAAATGAAAACAGTGATTAAGGAGAGAGACAGAGTAGGATCTGACAGAGAGTGGCCATTTTGAAATACAGAGAGCAACATACACAGGTGAGGAGAAGCCAACTTCACTCCACATTAAAACAGAAACACACAATTAAAAAAAAAAAGGGGAATGAAAGAAGGTGAACCAAATATAAGCTGGAGCTAAGAGAGGAAAGTGCAGGGAAGCAGGTGAGACCATTAAGCCAGGTGGCAACCAATAGAAGGGGATGAAATCAATTATCCAAAGTGAGCCTAGTGGTTTTGACTGAAGGCCATACAGAGAGGAAGGCCCGTGAGGGGGTGGTTGAAGACACTAAGCTCTGGGTGTGACTATGTCAGGGCAGGAACTAGATAATAGGCTGTATTCACCCAGAAGTGCATCAGACCAGCATGTATAAAAGGCAATCAGACTTAAAAGACCTGTACAAAGAAAACTACAAAACACTGCTTCAAGAAACTCTAAGAGATCTACCTAAATGAGAGAATATACCATGCTCATGGATAGGAAGATTGAATATTGTGAAAATGTCGATACTATCCAAAGCAATTTATACATTCAATGCAATCCTAATCCAGATTTCCTCAATATTCTTTAAAGACATGGAAAAACCAATCACTAATTTTATATGGAAAGGAAACAGACTTCAGATATGCAATGCACTACTGAAGAAGAACAAAGTAGACAGTCTTACAGTCAGATCTCAAAATATCTTATACAGCCATAGTTGTTAAAACATCCTAGAACTGGCACAACAACAGAGACATAGACCAGTGGAACAGAATTGAGAACCCAGAAATAGATCCAAGGAACACTGGTGGCATAGTGCCTAAGGCATTTGACTGCTAACCAGAAGACTGGCAGTTCAAATCCACCAGCCACTCCTCAGAAGGAAAATTGGACAATCTACTTCTATAGAGATACTACCTCAGAAATCCAAGGAGGGGTCGCTAGGAGTCAGATGTGACTCAACTTCAGTGAGTGAGTATGGTTAGTTGATCTTTGACAAAGGGTTGAAATACATTAAATGGGGAAGACATAGTCTCACAAAAGGTGCTGGCAAAACTAGATATCCATTTGCATAAAAGTGAAATAAGATCCATACATCACACCATACCCAAAAACTAACTCCAAATGGATCAAAGACTTAAATGTAAAATCTAGAACTATGAAGTCCATCAAAGAAAAAATAGGGGCAAATTTAGGGACCTTAATTTATGGGATAAATAGACTATCAAGCATAACCCAAGATGCACAAATAGCAGAAGATAAACTAGATGATTGGGACTTTCTAAAAGTTAAATTCTTATGCGCATCAAAGGAGTAAAAAGAGAACCTACAGAATGGAGAAAAAAATCAGCAATGACATATCAGACAATGGACTTATCTTTAAATCTAACAGAAAACTACAACCTCAAAATCAAAAAGACAAACAATCCAATTAAAAAATGGGCAGAAGACATGAATAGACACTTCACCAAGGAGGATATTCAAGTGACCAACAAACATGTGAAGAAATGTCCACAATCATTAGACATTGTTGTTGTTGTTGTTGTTATGTGCCGTCGAGTCATACCTGACTCATAGCGACCCCTCCTTGGGTTTCTGAGGCAGTATCACTATGGAAGTAGGATTGCCCAACCTTCCTTCCGAGGAGTGGCTGGTGGGTTTGAACCACCAGTCGTCTGGTTAGCAGGCAAGTGTCTTAGCCACTATGCTACCAGAGCTCCCCATTAGACATTAGAGAGACAAAAATCAAAACAACCATGAGATGCCATCTTGCCCCAGCTCTAGTAGCAAAGTTCAACAAGACAGAAAATAACAAATGCTGACAAGGATGTGGAGAGATTGGGACTCTCGTAAACTACTGGTGAAAATGTAAAATATACAACCACTGTGGAAATCAGTATGGTAATTTCTTAAAAAGTTGGAGATAGACATACCATTTGACTCAGCAATCCTGTTGCTAGGTATATATCCTAATGAAGTGAGAGACAGGACATGAATAAATATATGCACGCTTATGTTCCTCACAGTACTATTCACAACAGCAAAGAGATGGAAGCAACCTAAGAGCCCATCAACTGAGGAATGGGTAAGCAAGCTGTTACATGGAATACTATGCATGATGGAATACTATGCAACCCTAAAGAATAATGTAGAGTCTGCAAAACACCACATAACATGGATGAACTTGGAGGACATTATGCTGGGTGAAATAAGTCAATTACAGAAGGACAAATATTGTGTTAGTCCACTATTATAAAAGTCAAGGAAAGGTTTATAAACAGAAGGAAATTTCTTTGTTTCTTACCCGGGAGGGGAAGGAAGATTTCTAGATAGGTTGGGGGGGTAGCATAGTGGCTAAGACACTTGCCTGCTAACCAGACGGCTGGCGGTTCAAACCCACCAGCCACTCCTCGGAAGGAAGGTTGGGCAATCCT
>NW_006921727.1:5615627-5646592 GCF_000298275.1 Orycteropus afer afer
CTTCCGTAGTGATACTGCCTCGGAAACCCAAGGAGGGGTCGCTATGAGTCGGGGCCGACTCGACAGCACATAACAACAACAACAATATATATATACACACACACACACACACACACACACACACACACACATACCAAAGGTTATTAGTAGTTACCAGGTGTAAGAGGAAAGGGGAAAGGGGAAGCTTCTGTTTAATAGGCACTGAGTTTATGCTAATGATGGTGTAATGTTTTGTAAAAGGGTAGCAGTAATGATGGCAAAACATGAAAAATACCATCAATGACGCTGAGCTGTAAATGTGGAAGTTGTTGTGTTAGTGAATGTCTTGTTGTGTATGTTTTCACCACAGTAAAAGTAAAAAAAAAAAAAAAAGTCCATAAGAGATGTGCCGTGTCTCTTTTTCCTTACCAGAAGAGGTGAGGCACCCCACCCCCACCAATCAGTGGCTAAGGAAACCACCTTTGCTGCCCCTCAACTCCTGATTCACTCAGATTGCCTTCCCTGACCAATGGCCACTTGTCACAAGTGGCCCCAGCAGACTGAACAATGCACCTTTGGATTGTGCTGTGCATGTCTGACAGCATGTAATTGAGAAGACATTCTCTTATGGACCATGAGCCACACACCTACAGCTGCTGTTATTGGAGGGGTGCACACACACAATCCTTGCACCAGGCTTCTGTTCCCTTCCCACGCAGGCACTTCTGAGGATCATATGACAGCTGCCTTCCCACTGTGGCCAGTGGTATGAGTCCAGTGATAGTGTAGGGGTGACCCGTTAGAAGCATGGGCACCCACTGATGCACCATCTTATTTATTTATGTGCTTTTTTGTTTCTTTTTCTTTTTCTTCACTTTTTTCATTTTATTTTTTTAAAAAAATTGGATTATTTTTCCTTCTCTTCTTCTTCCTTTATTTTTACCCATTTTTTTCCTCATACCATTCTCTTTTTTTCCCCTCTAGTCAGCCACACCTACCAAACCACTACCTTATGCCCCACCCAATGGGTGAATGTGTAAACACCCATTTCTGCACCACTGAATCAATGACAATTTCTAGACAACACCTGCTCACCCAACCCACAGCTGCTTTTCACCACCAAACAACAAAAACTCATGCCCAAATTCCCACCAGTTACTCCATCCTCCTGGAAACAAGTGAGGAGTGCTCTAGTGCTGCCAAGCCAATGACCAAAGTAGGGCACATGCCCCACCCACCAGGGTGGAGTTATATCAAAATAAAGCAAAACAAACAATGTAAGACAAAAACCTGGGATTAAGTCATATAATGACTCATTTGTCAGAAGCCAATCCAGAAAAATAATTCTCAAAAATAAAATAAACTTACAAGACTGAAAATAGGGAATAAGAGGCTTCTGTAACTATGGCAATTAGAAAGAAGAAAAGAGAATAAATTGTACAATTAAAGGATTTCCAAACTGAGAGTAAGTCAGTGTGATATCAAGATAGAATAAATTGCAAGGTAACCACAAAGAAAATTAATAACCAAAATAAAAAAGAAGAAAATTGTAAAGACTTAGTAAACACAAAATCAACAGGAATGAAAAAATGAAAAGAAAATCTGATAACAAACTGAACTAAACAGAAAAATACATGGAATAAAGAAATCAACATTGCAATAAAAAGCACAAAAGAATGGCAGCAATAAATTCATACCTATCAATAATTATGCTAATGTAAATAGATTAAATACACCAGTCAAGAGAAAGAGAGTGGCATAATGAATAAGGAAACAGGACCTATCAGTATGCTACCTCCAAGAGACTCACCTTAGACCCAAAGCTAAAAAGAAATTAAAATCAAAAGGTAGGAAAAAATATGTCAAGCAAATAGCAACCAAACTAGCAGGAGTGGCAATATGAATTTCTGGTAAAATAGACCTCAAGGAAAGAAATGAGCATAAGGGACAAAGAAGAGCATTATATCACGATAAACAGAGAAATAGACAACTTCACAATAATAGTAGGAGACTATGGGATTTCAGCAAGATGGCAGAATAGGAAGACAAGCTACCAGACCCTCTACAACAAAGAAATGAAAAACCACTTGAAACAGATACAGATGATAATCCTGGAACCCCGGGCATCCGAGGGAGGAGAAAGAAGTGGATTAAATATTGACTAGTAGAAGAAACTAAATGAAAACAGCAAATAAGGAGTCAAATGGAGGTGTGGACTCTTGACTGGCTTGACAGTGCAGCCTTTTTGAATATTAGCAATTGGGGTTCCAATTGCAATAGCAATCTGATAAATGGCTCTGTATGCTGAGGACTATACAGGCACCCACACTGGTGGCTAGCAATCAGAAAGCAACCATATCCACATGACCAAACCACATCTATACCTCCTATAGCCTCATCCTCTGGTTGCAGGTCACCACAAACTTCTGCACCAACTGATCAATGATAGACAGCAGCCAATACCAGCCCAAACCACCCTTAACTACTCTACAGGAACAGAGAACAAACATCTGTTCATACATTCTCATCTCTATCACATCCACCAGGAGAAAGCTGGTGAGAGCCTACATGCTACCAAACTAACGAATAGAGTAGCACACCATCCCCACTTTTCCAGATACATCAAAACAAATTAAATCAAATAATAATAACCTGGATTAATTGCACCAACATATAATTACCAATTAAATACAAATACAAGATTACAATGCTTCTGAGAAAACTGAAAATCTCAATTCACATAAAGAAGTGAGGTAAAGTAATACAAACAAGGGACTAAAATACAGAGCCAGAAAACTTTCCTGAGGAAGAAGTAGCTTTGGAAGTACATGATAAGGAATTCAAAAGAATTATATTTAGCTACCTTCAATGGCTGGAGAAAACATTAATATAATAGTTTATATTAGGAAAATTCAAATATGACTAAGGAAAACACAGACAAAACTATAGAATAACTCAGGAAAATAATACAAGAACCAACTGACAAAATAAATGAAAACTTAGAAACCATACAAAACAGCAAACAGAAATCTAGAGGGTTAATATTAAAGCTTCAAAAATGGATAACACATTGAAAGGTCAAAGGAGTGGAATTGAATCAATGGAAAACAGAATTAGTGAGATTGATGGCAAATCTTTCAGTACAGCATTGTTAAGGGAATAATCAGGAGGAAAAAAGAAGAAAGCATAAGATTTTTGTGGAACACCATCAACAGGAATACCTTACATGTGATTGGAATTCTGAAAGAGGAAGAGACAAATAAAACAATAGGGAAAATGTTGAAGATTTATTGGAAGAGAACTTTCTTAATATGATAAAAGATGAGAAGGTATGCATTCAAGAAATTCAATGAACCCCAAACAAGATAGATCCCCAAAGAAAATCACCGACACATATCATAATCAACTTTCCAAAACCAAAGACAAAGAAAGAATCCCGAGAGCAGCTTGGGAAAAATGAAAAATTACCTACAAAGGGCAATTGATAAGACTAACTTTTGATTTCTTGGCAGAAACCATGCAGGCAAGAAAGTAATGGGATGGCATAAAAAAAAAAGCCTGAAAGAAAATAATTGCCAACCAAGAATTATATATCAAGCAAAATTGTCCTTTGAATATAATGGTAAAATTAGGTAATTTTCAGATCAATAGAAATTAAGGGAATTTGTACACACCTGAACAAACTTATAAAAGATGTTGAAAGGAGTCTTTTGGAGAGAGAACCAACAACAGCAAACAATAACCTGTGATTAACACACATGACAACATCACCCAGAAACTAACCCAGATATGTTGTGCTGTTGTTAGGGGCTGTAAAGTAGGCTCTGATTCATAGTGACCCTATGTACAGCAGAATGAAACATTGCCCAGTCCTGTGCCAGCCTCACAATCCTTGCTATACCTGAGCCCATAATTGCAGCCACTGTGTCAATCCATCTCGTTGAGGGCCTTCCCCTCTTTCATTGACCTTACACTTTACCAAGCATGATATCCTTCTCCAGGGGATGGTCTCTTCTGACAACGTGACCAAAGTAAGTGAGATATTGCTGCTGTTGTTATGTGCCATGGAGTCAGACTTGACTCATAGCGGCCCCTCCTTAAGTTTCTGAGGTGTTATTACTATGGAAGTAGATTGCCCAACCTTGCTTCCAAGGAGTGGCTGGTGGGTTTGAACCTCCAGCCTTCTGGTTAGCAGTCAAATGCCTTTGGCATTGTGCTACCAGAGCTCCAAGTGAGATATAGAAGTATCCAAAGTAAAATAAACTTATAAGAAAACAGATAACCAGAGACATCAATTTGTAAATGAGGACAACTACAAAGCAAAAAGAGGAGGTACAGAACTTCCAAATGGAGAGGAAGTCAAGATGATTTTGAAATAGAACAGACTTGTTTTATACTTGTTGTTGTTATGTGTCTTTGAGTTGTCTCTGACTAATAGTGGCATTATGTACAACAGAACAAAATACTGCCTCATTCTGTGTCAGCCTCACGATCCCTACCATACCTGGGCCCATTGCTGCAGCCACTATGTCAATCCATCTTGTTGTGGGCCTTCCCCTTTTTCCTTGATGCTCCACTTTACCAAGCATGACTCCTTCTCCAGAGAATGGTCCCTTCTGACACATGACCAAAGTAGGTGAGATGAAATCTGGCCATTCTTGCTTCTAAGGAGCATTCCAGCTGCACTTCTTCCAGGACAGATTTATTAGTTCTTTTAGCAGTCCACAGTACTTTTAGCATTCTTCATCAGCACCACAACTCAAAAGCATCAACTCTTCTTTGGTCTTCTTTATTCATTGTCCAGCACTCACATGCATATGAGGCGATTAAAAATATCATGGCTGGGGTTAGGCACATCTGAGTCTTCAAGGAGATATCTTTACTTGTCAGCACTTGAAAGAGGTTTTTCTTGCAACAGATTTGCCCAATGTTGTTGTTGTTGTTATATGCAGTCGAGTCGGACCCGAATGCAATACATCTTTTGGTATCTTGACTGCTGCTTCCATTGGGGTTGATTGTAGAACCAAGTAATATGAAGTCTTTGACAACTTCAATCTTTTCTCTGTCTATTGTGATGCTGCTTATTGGTCCAGTTGTTAAGATTTTTGTTTTCTTTATGTTGAGATATAATCTATACTACAGAAGGAAGTCTTTAATCTTTATCAGTAAATTAGCAGTTATGATATAATTATCTCCCATGATGAGATCTGGTATAATGTAACCACTTCCATGATGAGCTCTGCTATGAGCAGTCCATCCATTGAAAGGGAATTTCTTTCACAATGTGGCCTTTTTCCATCACAGACTAGGATTTTGAAAGCTAAGGACCAATCATCCAAGGTGAAACTATTGCTCTCTCTCTCTCTCTCTGTCCAAAGCAGAGATAAGTGAAGAAAATCAAAGACACATGGAACCAAATAGTCCAAAGGAATAATGGACAAAGTGAACTTAAGGCTCTTCACCCTGAGATCAGAAGACCTAGATGGTGCCCAACTGCCACTACTGACACCTCTGAAAAGAATCACAATAGAAGGTCCTGGATCAAGTGGGAGAAAATGTGGAACAAAACTTAAAATCATAGAAAAGACCATGCTTACTGTTCTGATAGTGTATAGTGGAACTCATGAGAGTATGGGCCTTAGTTACCTATCACATCTGAAACTGAACTCACCCTGGTGCCTCAAATAGCAGGCCAGCAATAGATAGCTTAATAAGGTGAATGATTACACTAGAGGTGTACACGCTCCTTAGAACAATTGACCACACAAGATAAAAAGAGTACCTTCTGCCCAGGAATAAAGTTCAGAAGGCAGGAAAGGATAAGAAAGAAGGATAAAGGGAAATGGAAAACAGAGGGAGGAAGTGGGAAGAGTGATTTTTACATTGTGGGGATTGCAATCAATGTCACAAAAAAATTGTATGAATTGTTGAATGGAAAACCAACTTTCACTCAAATCACAATAAAAAGTTAAAAAATAAAGCGAGAAGTGAAATGGAAAATAAACATAGAGCAAAGTGAGGGAGATCAGATAGTCAGTGAAGGACTCACTGAGATGATGATATTTATGCTAAGACTTGAAGAAGATACTGGAATTAACCAGGTAAATATCTAGGGTGGGGGGGGAGGTCACTTCAGAGAGAGAAAGTAGTGAGAGTGAAGGCCCTAAGGTGAGAGTGAGCCTGGCCTGTGTGTAAGGGGTGTCGTGGCTGGGATGGAGCAGAGGAAATTGTCTCAGTTTGCTAGTGCTGCCATTATAAAAATACTACAAGTGGGTGACTTTAAAGAACAGAAATTTCTTTTCTCAAATTTGGAATCTAAGATTCCAAATTCAAAGCATTGACAGTGCTGTGTTCTGTCTGTTCTAGTAGAAGATGTGGCAGAAGAGTACTCATCTCCTTTAGCTTCTGGCAGCCACAAGAATTTCTCGGTACCCCTTAGCTTGTAGACAAATCCTCAAAGGCATCTTCCTCATGAGTGTGTCTCTCAATGTCTATATTCTGTTCTTATAATACAACACTTCACTTAGAGGAAAATAGGTTTAAGAAAAGCTGTACTCTGGTATTACCTCATTAATATGATCAAAGGAAAATTCTATTTCCAACCAGGGTCATATTCATAGGTATCAAGATTTAACATATCTTTTTGGGGAGCACAATTCAATCCGTAACAGAGAGGGAGACTGGAAGGAAACAAGTCATAGAGGTAATGTGGCCAAATTTCATAGAGCCTTGTAAACCACTGTGAGGATAGTTCACTCTTAGTGATATGGGAGGCCTCTGTGAAACTTCTTTCAAGGAAGTGATATACTACAATTTACTTTTCAAAAGATCCGCCTGGATGTTATATTGTAGAAGAGTTAGGGCAATAACAGGGAAAACAGTTATGTGGATATTGCGATAATCTAAGCAAGATGCAATGGCTTGACCCCTGTGGTAGAATGGCAGTGATGGAGGTGGTAAGAGTAGGTCATCTAAAGGTAGAGTTGTAGGATTTCCTGACAGATTGGATATGGGAATGAGAGAGAACAAAAGAAATGTTTTAATTCCCACTTTCTTTTGTCAAGGCCATTGCCATTTGCCAAGAATGGAGAAGTCTACAGGTGATCATTTTTGAGAGATGATCAGAAGCTCCATTTTGTATATCCTGAGCTTTAGATATTTATCAAAATAAAATCAACTAAATAAGATCCCAAGCAATACTTTCCCAGGATCTGCTTTATGGAAAACATTCAAAATATTGTCTGAACATTTAATGTACATCAATATATTTGGTGCTATTATAGGGTCACTATGAATCAGAATCAACTCGATGGCAGTAGGTTTAATTTTTAGGTTATAGTATGAATAAGGAGTTCTGATGGTGCAGTGGTTAAAGCACTCAACTGCCAACTGAAGTGTCAGTGGTTGGAATCTACCAGCTGCTTTGGGAGAGAAAAAAGCAGCAGTCTGATTTTGTAAAGATACACAGGCTTGGAAACCCTATGGGGCATTTTACTCTGTTCTATATGGTTGTTAAGGCAATCTGGTACCACAGTGCTTAGGGCAATTGACTGGTAACCCAAAGGCTGGTGGTTCAAATCCACCCACAGCTCCATGGAAGGAATATAAGACAATCTTTTTTCTGTAAACATTTACCTCTTTGGAAATCCAGTGGAGGTCACTATGAGTAGGAATCGACTCTCTGGCAGTGGGTTTATAGGGTTGTTATGAGTTGGAATCTACTCCATGGTCAAGTGTTGGGTTTATAGTATGAATCAAATAATGAATAATAATGAAATATTTCATTGAGCAGTTAGTACATGGCAGGCACAAGGCTGTGCATTATTATAGGTGATGTAACTGGATCCCCCTTAACCAAAAATTAAACCCACTTTCATCAATAGGATTCCAATACATAGTGATTCTAGAGGACAGAGTAGAATTGCCCTGTTTGGTTTCTGAGGCTGTAAATCTTTACAAAAGCAGACCGCCTCATCTTTCACCTGCCTAGTGGATGGTAGGTTCGATCCTCCACCTTTTGGTTAGCAGCCAGATACCTTAACCACTGTGCCACCAGACCTTACTTAACCAAAAATTAAAAAAAAAAAAAAGCCACTGCCATTGAATCTATTCTGACTCACAGTGACCCCCCACTGTGTTTCCAAGGTGGTAAATCTTTATGGAAGTAGATTGCCCCATCTTCCTTCCACAGAGCTGGGGTCAAATGCCTTAGGTACTGTGCCACCAGAGCTCCATAGATCCTCCTTGTTGTTGTTGTTATGTGCCGTCGAGTCGGCCCCGACTCATAGCGACCCCTCCTTGGGTTTCCGAGGTAGTATCACTACAGAAGTAGGATTGCCCAACCTTCCTTCCGAAGAGTGGCTGGTGGGTTTGAACCGCCAGCCTTCTGGTTAGCAGTCAAGTGCTTTAGCCACTATGCTACCAGAGCTCCTATAGATCCTCCTTAGAACCTCATGAAAAGTAAATGGTACTATCTACAATTTATAGAAGAAAATCAGCATAATTGACTTACCTGAAGGTCACATGGTTAGTAAGTGGCTCTAGTTTTAAGATTCAAACTTAATTTTACAAATTCAAAAACACCTTCTTATCGATGATCCCACAAAAAATGTAATTTTTGTCTTCAGATTATAATACAAGTGAACAGAAACAAGCCTGTAAGAAGCATGAACTGTATGTAAGTTTCCGGGACCTGGGATGGCAGGTAAGACCACTCAGTCAATTTAGGGGCTTCTTTTATAAGTGATCAGTGACTCAATCTCTGACTGTAATTTTTCTAATACAGTAACTGATTATTTGGGGCAAAGATTTTCAGAGTATGGATTATCCTTTCACTATTGTAACATAATTAGCATATTTTAAAATTTAAAAAAAAAACAAAAGTTACTGCTGAAGAACAAATATAACCCCATGGTGTTTATGAAGTGGAAAAAAAGTGCTATTGTATAAATATTCCCAACTCATAATTTTCATATAAACAGAAATTTTGTTCAGATTAACATAAACTGCTCCATTGCCTCCTTAGGGTCCCAAACTATCAGAGTCTAGGAAACAGAATCATCAACTATAATGCCTGTGCCATGGGGTAGATTACAGGGAAAGAAAAAAATTAACAAAAAACTGTTTGCACTTGAAAATTTTATTGATATCTTTCAGATATGATTCACAAACAGATATAGAGGAGAATTTAACAAAACTGTTTTCAATGGCTCTATGGACTGAAAGTTTGAATTGAAGTTTTTAGATTACTTCATATATCACATTACAATATTCCCAGAAAATGACATATTCTATTGAGAAGTAATATTAAATATAATCACTTTCAAATTTTGTGATAAATTTTCAATATGTATAGTTCAGTAATACTTAATTTTGTACCAAGTTTTACTTTTCTGGAAAATAAAACCAGAACAAACATTGCATGTGCCAATTCTTTAGCTTCCTAAAATTTTTTTTGTGTACGTTTTTCAGAAATTTGCTCCATTTCTTCTAAAGGTATTTTAAAGTTAATCTAAGAATGGAAATAAAAACAGCACATGGAGCAAATATTAAAACCTTAGGATTTTGTCAGACTTCTAAAACCAGGAATGAGTTATTAAAAAGTAATGAGAATTATTTCAATTAAGTTTAGTCTTCTTTTCCTTTCTGGTTCACTTGAACTTTCCAGAGTTCATCATTTCCTGTTTAAACAATGTTTTGAATGCTATTTCATGATTATGGTTTTATTCATGAATACATGGATTGATATATACTATTAATATCTTACATAACAACCTCCTGGGAGAAATGATAGAGGAAAATTTCTTGTAAAAATATTTATGCTTTTGTTGTAAACTTCCACTTAAAAATTAAATTAAAAGGAAGGCTATCCCATTAGAATAATTGTTAGATCAAGAAGGGAAACCAATCCATACAAAATATACTTGAGTATTTTTTAATAATTGTTTTATTTATTCTTATTTTAGTGATATTATTTTTTTTACTTGTTTTGTGTACATTTTAGGACTGGATTATAGCACCAGAAGGGTATGCTGCATTTTATTGTGATGGAGAATGTTCTTTTCCACTCAATGCCCATATGAATGCCACCAACCATGCCATAGTTCAGACTCTGGTATGTTTTGTTTTTGTATGATTGAAAATGGCTCATCCAATGGTTTGTACAAGCACAATGTGAAGTTGTTTTCAAGGAAAGCATCCATTTAAAATTATCAATGATTATCTTCTCTCCTCAAACTTTTTCATTACTTCTTAGAGCCAAAGAGATAATTGTGGATATAGGCAGGAATTGCTTGCTGGTGTAACCAATAACCTTGATTTCAGAATGGGGGAAGGGTTCAGCTAGGAAATAGAAGTAATGACATCAAGTGGCCATTCTGCACTGATTTCTTCACTTCCCAAAATGACTAATCACACTGGCTCCCAGGGGCTGCATCTAACCTAACAATTCGTTAGTTACCATTGCAAAAACATTGAATAATAGTTGTACTGAGTTTCATGTGAGAGCTTTTACTCTAATTACTTAAGAATGTTCTGTTAATATACTTTGGTAATGTGAAAATGCTTCCAGGTAGAATGTAAGTATAAGCCTAGTTTCTATTTCTTGATTCTTCTTCTTTCTTCATCTTCTTCTTCTTCTTTTTTTTTTTTTTTTTTTTTTGGTAATCTTTAGGGGGGAGCTATTGCCTTCATTTTTTTCCCTACCACACTCAAGAATTTAGCAGTGATTAAATCTCTAATCACTTAGACTAATTTTTGTGGAAAAAATGATAAAATGTTGACTTTTTAGTCTAACTGCTCATAGAATACCTAACCAATGCATTAAACCTCTTGAGAGTCTAATGTACCTTATGGAACATGATGTGACAGAGGAATAACTCCTGGAAGATGAAGTAAGGGGCTTCTAGAAGGAGCAGCAGACTGTGTGATAAAATTCCAAACTAGTGTTTGTGTTAATATGAAAATTTTCTTTTAATTATATGTGTTTAGGAGGAGTGGGATCTCATTATTTTAGAAGTGAAACTTACTGAAAAAACCTTTTGCCAAACACTCCCCTTTTCTCCTATTTTTCTTTTTTTTCCTTATAAATATATAATTACATATTATTAGCTCTAAGGACTATAGTCTTGAAGGCAGCATGGAGAAACAAACATAAAAAAATACGTGACATGGACTTGGAATAAAACCCTGCTCTGGATTACTGTCCTGGGATGTAGGACATAAGTCATCACAAAACTCAAACGTACATGGGAAATTTTTTTTTTTTTTCCTGGCATTGTACACTCTGTACATTTGTTCTGTGAAGGACATGAAACAAAAAGACAGGCATGTTTGTTGTTAAAGGAAAACATGTTTGTGACTAATATGTTTGAGAAACCATTCAAAAGCCATCCATTTTTTTCAGAGCGTCTGCTCGTGAGGCTGCCAAGGCCATTGAAACGGGGTTATCAATCATATATGCGTGGGTTATGGAAGATAAAGCTGATGAGGGACACAAGCCTCATTTGAAATTTGTAGAAAGTGTCCAAGTTTTACTTTTGTGAGGTCTTAGGAAATTTCAAGTTTCTGTCCATTCACCTCATTTTTCCTGCTGTTTCTGTCTACATGCAGAGCTCCTATATCATTTCAGCCAGAATGTTGTGCAGCCAAAACTCTAAGAGGCTGTGTTGGATTTTTGTAGATCCCTTCAGACTCATTGATGGGACTTCCCATAAACTCTTTTGGGGAAAGGGCCAGAGTGAGTGGGTAGGAATGGGGGAAGCCATGCTCTGGCTCCTTACTTAATTATTGCAAATCATAGGTTGGCTGCCAGTCTGAACAAAAATAAAGAGCATAAACTCTTTACAGAAGCATTTCCATTTTCATGTACAGCCACTTTTTCAGATGTTTTGGAGGGATGGATATTCAATTTGAAAATACCTATGACCTTGTTTCTGATTTTTGTGTAGCTTACTTTTTGGCACTTGTCTAGGGAGTGGGAATGGGGAAAGAAAGCAAAAGCATGTTAATCTCCAGCCAATCTGGTAAAAAAAAAAAAAAAAAAATAGAAAAGAAAAATCTTTGGAGAAGAGTTGAAATCATCAATTTAGAGTAAGTGTTGGATTATATCTGGAGTGCATTTGCTATGATTTCCATCAACTTTTTACCATAGAAAATTAACAGTTGGTATAACTTTTATGCTTTATTACTTGATTGTCCTTTAAAAAATAATTCTTATGTCCAAATATTTCTACAATCAAACTGTATGTCTTCATTGATTTTCACATGTAACTTCTGTATTTTTCACGAAGCATATAAAAATCATTTCACCCAAAAGCAACTCAGTGCTAGTTCCCATAATCTTCCCCCCAGGAAAATTTCCATTGAATATTCCATAGAAGGAGTTTTCCTTACTTGGTGCATTTTTTTTTTTTTTCAAGCCCCAAACACATAACTAGAAGTGTAGATTGATCCTAGGAATTAATGCTTAAGAATACATCCTATACTACCAAACTTCCTCTTCTCTGCATTGAACATAAATAGGAGAAATGTGGACAGCTTAAGGGTGTCTGATTGTGAGTAACCAAACAAGCATATTGTTGTAAAGTTGCGAATAAAATGGTTATTTATTGCTTAAAAAAAATTTCTTTTCCAGGTTCATCTGATGTTTCCTGAGCATGTACCAAAGCCTTGCTGTGCTCCAACCAAATTAAATGCCATCTCTGTGTTATACTTTGATGATAGCTCTAATGTCATTTTGAAAAAATATAGAAATATGGTTGTGCGCTCATGTGGCTGCCACTAATACTAAATAATGGTAATAACAAAAAGATCTGTATTAAATTTCATGACTGCAATAAAAAGCATACTCTCAGAAAAAAAGGGAAATTTCCTAAAATTATTCTGGCTCATTTCCTCTTTCTTCCTATGTACAATATCATGTATATAATCATTTTTATTTATTTAAAGGTATTATTGCATTATCAATTAAATCTATGTTATAGGCCACAATGTTACACACTAGATTGCCCAGTCTAATTTTCAATGCGTTATAATGAAGCCATTCAATTCCATTTCAACATTTTTTTCTGATATAATATTTATATAATTTTCTGAAATTAAAATGCCTTTGACGGTTCAATATCTGATTAATATCTTGAAGTAAATTCAATACATTTTGTTACGTTGTGCCAATGAAAACCATGATAGGATATTTATTTAGAAATAAAACTTAAAAAAAAAAATAGTAATAACCCAAACCAAAATGCTTGGATAAACACAATTTCTCTTCTAGCATCTCTGCTTCATTAGATAAAGTGAAATGTTGAGCTGGATTTGAATAAATAAATGGTAGGCAGAACACAGAAGCTGAAAGATTGCACGTAATTGTTATAACTGTTTACTTTAACAAAATTGGTGTAACCGTAGGAGCATGTTACTTCTTGGCTTGTGGGCTAGATTCTTCAAAGAACTCAAAGCTTCAGGAATTCTGTGGAGACAAACTAGAGCCTGTCCATAACTCTTCAAGTTAACACAAAAAAATTGTAGTACAACCTTCTTACCTCAAATAAATCATGTCTGCCTATTATCTAGAACACTACTGCTGCAAGGTTTTTTTTTCCCCCTTTTTTTCAGATTTTAAAACACTCCAAAGTAAAGAAACATTTACATGGACTGCACTGCCCTCCCTACAGAGAAGTGCCACTACAGGAGTAAAATATACTAGAGCAGAAAATGTTGACAGAGCCATTTTCTTTAGTTGTCCTCTCTAAGCAAATTTACTGATTATTGTCATGCAAGGGACTTCATTTGGGGTAAAAGCACAGAAACAAAACTGGGGAAAATTACCAAAATCCTAGTATGGATTTCTAAGAATTGCTATTTTGAAAGAACAGCTGTATTCCACTTTTCATGTCTTTGAGAATGAGCTCAATGAAAACGTTATTTTATAAGGAGATTTTGTAAACCTTCCTCCAAGCACAAATAATTTTAAACAGGAAGGCTCTCTGTGTGCATGTACGCATGTGTTTTCTTCCCTTTCAAATTAACTTATTTTCTCTCTGTGTTGGAATGCCTTATCTGGCTTCTCTTTAACACACACCAACTCTTTGAAGAATTACCTTTATATTTCTACCTTGCTATTTATGGTGGCTCCATGAATTAGGCCTATTTACAGTTCATCTAAAAATATTCCTAAAACCCCATTTATTAATCACTCTTTTAAATCTTTTGTAAAACAAAATATCAGAAATAGATTTTTAAAATTATGATTTTGTTTGTAATTCACATATGTTGAAATGTTTTAAAATACAATTTATCTTAAAGAAATTTCTAAAATAGCTATATTGGGGGGTATGTTAATTAATATATTTTTAAAATAATGGTGTGCCATTGTAAGAATAAGATACAGAAGTTTATATATTATTCTTTAAAAGTGCTGTTTAAATATATTTCTATATTTTAAGATATATTAAACTTATGATGCTAGTTCCTGCTGTGCTTTTTCATTTGGCTCTTTATTTAAGGGGGATTCCAAAATGTATATACATCATAAACTAAGACTTTAAGAATATTTATCAGTTGTTTGTGGATTACATGCTTCTTTATGCACATTCGAATTGTTCTCAAATAACTATCACAGTAAAGCTATCACCAGAAATCAGAATAACTTGGCCTGTCTCAATCAGAACCAGACTACTTTCTTTTAGCTAGTTATCGTAACAGATATTTATTTTATTTTATTTTATTTTTCTGCTTTGCTTGTGATTTGTTTTGTACAGAAGACTGAATTTCTTTTATAGAAGGGCATATCTCATGAATACCTAAGTTATTTAAAACTGAAGAGAAAAGAAAGTCTACGTTGAATTGAAGAAATAAGAAAACAAAAGAAAGAAAATAAAAAATTAATTTTTCCTTCACTAAAGTACTGTCATTTTATAACCCCTGTATTACAGTCATCAAATCTCAGCCAGAGTCTACTGGCTACTTTACAGTCTGGCAAATATCATCTCCCAAGACATTTACAATGAATAATTAGCTTATACTGCAGTTCCATTCAAGGCAGGAGAAATCCTCATTCCAAAACACAAGTAACCATCTCAGAACCATTCAGTCAAGTGCTCAATCTATAATTCAATTTCCATCTCATATTACCTTCTTTTCTATGTTTTTTTTTTTTGGGGGGGGGGAGTGCTTAAACCTTTTAAAAGTTAGAAATGAAGATGCCTTTGCTAATAAAGTATATACATTGCTAAGTATACGTATGTATTTTATCAAGTGTGGTTACAGTCAGAATTGAAGAGAAAGTATGAAAAGTAACAGTCAATGCCAGTAGTTATTCTTATTTATTTATGTAGAAAAACGACACTCTATCCAAGTTAGCATTTTCAAAAACAGTGAAGGTTCTGAAAAAATAACTTCAATGTCCTTTATGATGTTTGTTAACGGCTGTTTAAAAGATGAGGATTTCAAAGACAGGAGAAAGCAGATCAAATATACCCTTTAAAAATTAAAAAGAAACTTTTGGACATATACCTTAACCTTTGCATCTCTGTTCCAACTTTACATAGACAACTAGCCTAAAATCATCCCTGAAGATCAATGTGTGTATGCAATGAACAGAGAAAGGGTAGATGTACTATAACTTTACATCCTGTAAACTATGCACAAATAGATGAGAGTGAAAAACAAGACCAAATCAAACCCACTGCTATCAAGTCAATTCTGACTTCTTGTTATTGTCTTGTGCCATCAAGTCGGACCCGATTCATCGTGACCCCTCCTTGAGTTTCTGAGGTGATACCGCTACAGAAGTAGATTGCCCAATCTTCCTTCCATGGAGGGGCTGGTGGGTTTGAACCGCCGGCTTTCTGGTTAGCAGTCAAGTGCTTTAGGCACTATGCTACCAGAGCTCCTAATTCTGATTTAGAGGGACCCTTATAGATTTTCCAAGGCTGTAAATCTTTACAGAAGCAATCTGCCTCATCTTTCTCCTGCAGAGTGGCTGGTGAGTTCAAAACCCTGAACTTTTAGTTAGCAGCCCAATGCCTTAACTACAGTGCCACCAGAGCTCCTTATGAGAGTGAAAGCATTGCACAAATAGTCCCCCAAGATCCAGCTAGTCTGGAAACAGTACCTAAACTGAAGGATTAGCAGGATATGAGAAGTACTTTGTCTCAGTCATATGTTTATTACAACATTTTGAAATATAACAGAACATACTTAAAAAACTAGACTCTTTTTTTTTTCCTTGCAAGTACCTATAAGAAAGTTCAGATAAGGAGAACAATTCTCTAATTTGAGCCAAACACCAATAAAATATCTTAGACTATGCATACAGATACTCTCTTCAGTAGGACACACACACACACACACACACATAGACATGCACATGTTCCCATATATATATGTATGCCAAATTTATTTTTTAATGCATAGCTGAGATTGTGAAACACCAAGGAAATTACCAAAGGAAGGGAATAAATTCAGGTAGGTGTATACTGAATTCATTCGTTGCTCTAGGAATATCTAATTCCTAATGACCTGGAGCTGTGGTTTCCATGCCATACTCAAGGGACAAGATAAAAAGCCTTAGGCCCATGGAGGACATGAGTTCAGATGAGAAATTTCTATATAAAGTAGGAGATCAGGAAGGCCCAGACTTGAAGGAAGTTTGTCTTGGCTCAGGGTATGATGTAGAGATATCACTCTGGGAATTACAGTCATAGGCTAGCCTTCACCTGGACTTATGGCCAGAAATCCCACTATACACAGGGTCTACACATACACATGAACTCATGTGAACAATGAATTTAAAGTGGTCCCCGATCTGGTTGGCACAGCTGAGAAACCCCATGACAAAAGCAAATGCAGATCCTCTCTGAGGGATGGTGTCTTCAACCCAAGCCTCAAAAAACTCCCACTGCAAATACACACGGGACCTAAGCTCATAACAACAACAACAACAACAACAACAAGGCACAAAATAAAACAAATATGCAAACAAGGCACAATATGAGTCAATAGAAGTAACAAAAGATAGAACCAAAGCAGTCGAGTCTCGGTTTATTACAGTTATTGAAGACAGAGTAGAAGATTTATATGTCTAAAGAAAAAAAAGTGAGTAAATATCAATAAACTTTAAATGAATCTATTAGAACTTCCAGGATGGAAAAATAAATTATAATTTAAACTTTAAACATGAATGGATGTGTTAAACAGTGCCTAGATATCTCTGTTGAGAAAATTAGTGAAGAAGAATATAGATCTAATAGAATTATTGAGAAGACAACATTGTGAAAGAAAAACAAATGGAAAATCTGAAAGATGGCTAAATGTACATGAAGATCATAGGGAATTCTAACATCTATCAGTATCCCGGTCAACTGGAGACAATGTTTAGATTAACAGCTGACCTTTGAATTTAAATTGGCTTCTCAACTTGAAAATCAATCAATGTTTAAGCACTATCTGCAGATTGATAATAGGAAATAATGGTCATTCAGAATTACATGCCCAGCAAAAGTACCTTTAAAAAATTAGAAATTTGCTTGTTTGCTTATTTGCAGTCTGTGTATTTTCCTTGATGAAGTGTCTATACAGATCTTTGCTCATTTTATAGTTTGATTGTTGGTTTTCTCGTTGTTGAGTTTTAGGAGTTCTTTATATATTTTAAGTACTTGGGTTGTGTAAATGGTTTGCAATCAGCTCCTAACCCAAAGATTGCTGGTTTGAATCTACCCTGTGTATCCATGGAAGAAAAGCCTGGTGAAATGCTACCATAAGGATCACAGCCAAGAATCCCTAAGGAGCAGTTAGTTCTACTCCGTAGACATGGGGATCACCAGGAGTTGGAATTGATTTGATGGCAATCAGTTCTTTTATTATATATTTTAGATATCCTTTATCAGATATATGTTTAGATATATATGTGTGTGGTTCTATTCATGGGCAGTTCATTCTGCTCCACTCATCTATTTGTCTTTAGTTATATAGATGGAAAATAAGCATATGAAAATATGTTTAACATCATTTGTCATTAGGGAATTGATAATTAACAATAACAACAAGAAACCACTACATACCTATTTTTGTTGCTGTTATTGTTGTTATGTGCCATTGAGTCGGACCCGACTCCTAGCGACCCCTCCTTGGGTTTCCGAGGCAGTATCACTACGGAAATAGATTGCCCCCATCTTCCTATTGAGGAGTGGCTGATGGGTTTGAACCGCCAGCCTTATGGTTAGCAGTCAAGTGCCTTAGGCACTATGCTACCAGAGCTCCTACATACCTATCAGAATGGCTAAAATCAAAAACATTAACATCACCAAATGATGCTGAGGATAGAGAAATAAGAACTCTCATCCATTGATGGTGGAAAAGCAAAATATCCTAGCTATTGTAGAAGTCAGTCTGGCAGTTTCTTGCAAAAGTACGCATAAAGTTCATCATATGATCCAGAAATTACACTCTAGGAATTTATCAAAAGAGTTGAAAACTTATATCCACACAAAAACCTGCACATAGTAGTTTGAAGTAGCTTTACTTATAATTGCCAAAGTTGGTAGCAATCATGATGTCCTTCAACCGGTGAACATATAAACAGATTATTATTAAGTGGCTAAAAGAAAATGAATTTCAAGCTATGAAAAGACATGGAAGAAACAAATGCATATTGCTAAATGACAAATCAGTTTGCTAAAGCTACATACTGTATGATTCTAATAATATGACATCCTGGAAAAGATAAAATGATAGAAACTGTAAAAATATCAGTGGTTGCCAAGGGTTTAGGGAAGGAGTAAGTAATGAATAAATAGAGCACTGAACAATTTTAGGGCAGTGAAACTATTCTGTATGGTACTGTATGATGGTCAAATGACACTATCCATCTGTCAGAATCATAGGGCTGCACAGCACAGAGTGAACCCTACTGTAATCTACAGATGTAGCAATGTATCAATTTTGCTTCATCAAGACATTAATTGGAGAAACTGTGTAGGGTAGAGGGGTCCTGGTGGTATAGTGGTTAAAGCATTTGGCTGTTAATCAAAAGATTAATGGTTCAAACCCACCAGCTTATGCATGTGAGTAAGAAGAGGGAGTCTACTTCTGTAGGGATTTACAGCCTTGGAAACCCTATGGGGCAGTTCTACTCTGTCCTAAAAGGTCACTATGAGTCAGAATTGACTCGATGGTAGTGGGTTTGGTTTCTTGTATGTGTGCAGGGTTGTGGAAAAGGTCCTATGGGACTCTTTGTACTTTTTGCATACCTTTTCTGTAAACCTAGAACTGCTCTAAAAAATAAAGCCTATATTTAAAAATAAATGTAAAACATAGATTAAAAAAAGAAAAAAAAAAACAGAAAACAAAAAACTGAAAGCAGAGAATTTACCATCATCGGCAAAGTCACTGCTTCTGGTTGTACCTGACCTCACAAGGAAACAGGCACAAAAATGATGAGGAAGAACATGGTAAAAATCAGGTAAATAATAACATCTGATAAATATGGTTAACAAAGCAAATTAAGATTAAAGATACAATAAAAATAGTGCCAAAATACAGTACAGATGTAGAATGTATGCTGAAAGGTAGATGGTTGAAAATATAAGTTTTAATTTTAAAAATGAGATAAAGGTAAAAGAAACAGAAAAGGGGAAAATATTGCATATAATAATATGATAGAAATAAATCCAGATATAGTCATATAATAAATGTAAATAGACTGAAAATTCATTATTGCCAGACTGGATTTTAAAATAGTAATGTTAACAATTAGATACATGTTGTTCAAAAGAGGCATGCCTAAAATTCAGAAACACAGGAAGCTTAAAAGTGAAATGAAAGAAAAAGACATTCAGGGACAATACTCACCAGAGAAAAAAGGATTTAATATTATTAATAAAATGTTTTACACTGTAACATCAATCTTTGCTAGAGACAATGATTAGCACATCCTCCAATATAATGAGGATAAAATTTTCCATCACCGTTTTTATTTCTAAATTTATATATACCTAATATGATGTCTTAGAATGAATGATATGAAGTAAAAATTAATAGAAGTGTTAAGGAGATATATTAAATAGCCTTTTTCCATTTTAGCAAATCTCATTAACTGAGTGGTCAACAGGGAAAAAAGATCAGTAAGGAAAGAACAGATGTGCCCAATTAACAAAAATGATTTAATGAACATTTATAGAACAGTGCAGAATACACATTATTTTCAAGTAAATATGGAATATTTATGAAAATTTTCCATTCCAACCAGCTTCAAAGAATTAGTTTGTTAAATCAAACCACATCTGTGGAAAAGATATATGAACATATTAGAACAATTTACTTCTCTGCCCCAAAAGATGAGTTCTGGTGGTACATTGGTTAAAGCATTCAGCTGTTAACCAAAAGTTCAGCAGTGCAAGCCCACCAGTCGTTGTGTGGAAGAAAGATGAGGCAGTTTGCTTTCTTAATGATTTATAGCCTTAGAGACCCTATGGGGCTACTCTGTCCTATAGGGCAATTATGAGTCAGAATTGACTCAATGGAAATGGGTAGTGGGTTGCTCCTGAAATGTGCAAGCAAAAAATGAATAGAGTATGTTCTTTAGAAAGATTGCGCCTGTGAGAAGGATGCAATTTATTTGTTTTTGTAGAGTCCCTTCCTTTTGAATATGAAGACATATTCTTATTGCCTATTGAATGTTTGGTAAATCTCCTAATAAAGAAGATTCTAGAATGGAATAAAAATTATCTGTTTAAAATTAATAAGTTTGAAAGTATTTTATTTTAGTATATAATGGCATCCTCTTTTTAAGGTCATTGACAATCTGGTGATATGAAATCACTTGCCTCAAAAATTAAACTCAATAATATCGTACCAAACAATATAAATCACTAAGTCTTTCTGAAAAAACTCAAAAAAAAAAAAAAAAACAAACCTCACTGCCATCAACTCAGATCCTTGGGTTTCTGAGGTGGTATCACTACAGAAGTAGATTGCTCAACCTTCCTTCCAAGGAGTGGCTGGTGGGTTTGAATCACCAGCCTTCTGGTTAGCAGTCAAATGCCTTAGGCACTATGCCATCAGAGCTCCTAAGTCTTTCTAGGATGCTGTATTTAGTGGATATAATAAAGTCTATATGAGAGCACAAACACATCTCCAAAGATGTAATGATGGAAAGGGGAAGGATCAGAAAAATTTAGATATTGAACATCATGGTCCAGTGCAACTCATCTCACACTAATCTCCCATGATTATCATTAAGTGAAAGCAAATCAAACTACTTTCTGTATCCTCAATATGCAAATGCAGCTTGACAATATCCTTCCATTCTTGAGGAATTCCCTCCCCTACATTCTGCCTATTGATGGTCTACTGCTTCCTGGAGGCTTTTCTCATTTACTATTTCTACAAAAAGACCAAATACACCAAACTAGGTGTGTTTGGTCCCTCTAATAAACCAATGTCCAACTCTGCCTTCTGAGACATGTATCATGTTATGTCAGGTATTCCCGTTGTTTGGAAAGTTCTTATATTCTTTCTCAACTATAAAATAAAGAAAAGCTACCATGAATACTTAGTAATTTTTAATTTTTTTAATTTTTTTTTATTGTATGTCCTCCAGTAGACTTTGACTTAGAGTGACTCTGTAAGACAGAATAGAAATTTTCCACAGTTTCCTAGGCTGTAATCTCTACAGGAGTAGATCACCAGGTCTTTTCTCCCCTGGTGCTGCGGGGTTTGAAGTGCTGACCTTGCCTCAGCAGAGTGCTTGAACGTTGTACCATCAGGGCCCCCTTACTTATTAATATCCTAGAATATTGTCAAAAAATATTCTCATAGTGAGGCTCAATAAATGTTTTTGAAATGAAAAGGCTTATTATTCTGCTGGAAAATATATAGCACACATAAAAGAATACTGTCCAAGTGGAGACAGAGATGGCATGTAATTTCTTGTTTTAAAACAAATAGTCCCAAAATTGCTTTCAATTTTAAGGCATTCTAATCTGCATAAAACAAGAATCACAACCTAGAGTCCACAGAATGATTTAATTCTAAATTATAGAAAGAAAAAAAGACCTCCTTTAAGGTCATTGTGGTGGTTATGTTTGTGTGTCAACTTGGCTGGGCCTGGTTGAATGACTGGGCAGCTGGTTGTAGTCATTCCTCATGATGAGACCAACAATCAACTCCACGGTGGGATCTACCACAAGCAGCCTTTGGGATGTGGTCTGCTTCCTATATTTAAGGAGAAGCTTTGAGAATGGTTTCTAGCATATGGCATGCTTGGATCCTGCGTGTAGCTGTGTCATTGTTCAGCAGCCTGCCATGCTCTGCCGACCTTGGGACTTACAATGGACTTGAATTAATGGCCTGCTCAGTGGTTTCGTAACATGAGGACTGTGCCTTTTTACTTGTCAACCTTGGGTTTGTAAGCCTCAGCAGCCAGCAGCTATCTGAGTGAAGAAACACCTCTAGCTCCAGTTGGCCAGGAGCAGGAGGCAGAGCTGGACCCCAAGGTTGAGGGGCTTTCACCCAGCCCCTAGAGTCTAGCACTTTGAACTTGGACTTAAAGCCTTCAAGTTGTAAGAATAAACACCTGTTTGTTAAGGTCATCCCATTTGTGGTATATTCCTATTAGAGTGGCACTAGGTAACCAGAATAGAATATGGTACCAAGAGAGTGGGGTGCTTCTCTGACAGATGCCTAAAATGTGGAAACAAGAGTGGAGTGCATCCTTGACCCAAGACCCTGGCAGAGAGACCCCAGCATATGGCATGACAGATGGCAGGAGCAGAGCAAGAGACCAGCATGAGAGCCGACAGAAGCAGAGCCCAGAGAACCGGCATGAGACAGCGACAACCTTACCAGCCCACAGAGGAGAAAGCTTGATGCCTTTGGTTAAGCAGCTTACTGGTGGAGTGGGTTACCTTCGGGCATTAATTGATAGAAAAGATCAGCATGAAATGGAGTAGCATGTTAGCCGGCCCATGGAGCAAAAAAGACCGGTGCTTTTTTTGGGCAGGGTTTTTCAGCGAAGTGAGTTGCTTCTGGCATTAATTGGCAGAAGCAGGGACCAAGGAAAGGGAAGCAGAGCTGCCTCAGCCTGAAAGGGTAGGACCATGGCCTTTGGGGGTGGAACAATCACAGCCCTGTAGGTTTCAAAGGGCCAGGCCTTCACCAACTTGGTTTTGGAGTGTGGGGCTGCTCATTCATGTGAGCCAGTGGGATGGTGCCATAGCCGCTGCCCAAAAGTGAGGGGGCAGGGCTGCCATGCCCAAGAGGGAGAGGAAAGGGCCGCCAGGCCAAGAGGGGGTGAGGTTGCCATTTAGAGGAACTAAGGGACTGGAGCCACTCATTGGAGGAGACCTGTATAGATACCACCCATTGAAGATCTGTACAGGTGCCAAGTTGGGAAGGGGTGGAATTGTGATTGTTATGTTTGTATGTCAACTTGGCTGGGCCTGGTTGAGTGGCTGGGCAGCGGGTGGTAGTTATTCCCCATGATGAGACCAGCAATCAACTCCATGGTGGGATCTATCACAAGCAGCTGAGTAACTGCCTTTGGGATGTGGTCTGCTTCCTATATTTAAGGAGAAGCTTTGAGAATGGTCTCTAGCCTATGGCACGCTTGGACCCTGCATGTAGCCATGTCATTGCTCAGCAGCCTGCTATGATCTACCGACCTTGGGACTTACAATGGACTTAAGTTAATGGCCTACCGTGTGGTTTGGTAACACCAGGACTGTGTTTTTTTACTTGTTAACCTTGGGGCTTCTCAGCCTCAGCAGCCAGCAGCTGTCTGAGTGAAGAAATGCCTCTAGCTCCAGTGGGCTGGGAGCAGGAGGTAGAGCTGGACCCCAAGGTTGAGGGGTTTTCACCCTGCCCCTAAAGCCTTGCATTTTGAACTTGGATTTAAAGCCTCCAAATTGTAAGAATAAATTCCTGTTTGTTAAGGCCATCCCATTTGTGGTACATGCTAGTCAGAGCAGTACTAGGTAACCAGAACAATGGCTAAGGCATTGGACTGCTAACCAGAAGGCTGATGGTGCAATCACCAGCCACTCTGCAGAAGGAAGACTGGGCAATCTACTTCCATAAAGATCTACCACCTCGGAAACCCAAAAGGGGTCGCTATGAATCAGAATAGAATTGATGGCAGTGAGTTTGGGTCTATATCCAGCAGCTCTGGTGGCACAGTTGTTCAAGCATTCATCTGCTAACCAAAAGATCAGTGATTTGAACCCACCAGCCACTCATTGGAGGAGACCTGTACAGATACTGGGAGCAGGAGGCAGAGCTGGAACCCAAGGTTGAAGGGCTTTCACTCAGCCTCTAGAGTCTGGCACTTTGAACTTGGACTGAAAGCCTCTAAATTGCAAGAATAAACTCCTGTTTGTTAAGGCCATCCCATTTGTGGTATATTCCTGTTAGAGTGGCACTAGGTAACCAGAATAGTCATATAGAGGTGATAGAGTTGAACATTGTTGTTAGGTGCCATGGACTTGGCTCTGACTCACAGCAACCCTGTGTACAACGGAACGAAACACTGCCTGGTCCAGTGCCACCTTCACAATTCTTGCAATGCCTGAGTCCATCGTTGCACGCACTGTGGCAATCCATCTTATTGAGGGTCTTCCCCTTCTTCACTGACCCTCCACATTACCAAACATATTTTTCTCCAGAGAATGGTCCATTCTGACAACATGACCAAAGTAGGTAAGATGAAGTTTGGCCATTTTGGCTTCCAAGGAGCATTCCAGCTGCAGTTTTTCCAGGACAGATTTTCAGTTCTGGCAGTCTGTGGTAATTTTAGTATTCGTCAACACAACTCAAAAGCATCAACTCTTCTTTGGTCTTCTTTATTCATTGTCCAGCATTCACATGCACATGAGGGAATTGAAATTACCATGGCTTGGGTTAGGCACATCTTAGTCTTCAAAGAGACATGTTTGCTCTCCAGCACTTTAAAGAGTTCTTTTGCAGCAGATTTGCCCAGTGATATATAATGTCTGATTTCTTGCCCACTGCTTCCATTGGTGTTGATTGTGGATCCAAGTAATATGAAATATTTGACAACTTCAATATTTTCTCCATTTATTATGATGCTGCTTATTGGTCCATTTGTGAGGATTTTTGTTTTCTTTATTTTGAGATGTAATCCATACTGCAGACTGTAGTGTTTAATCTTCATCAGTAACTGCTACAAGTCATCCTTACTTTCAGCAAGCAAGGTTGTGTAGTCTGCATATTGCAGGTTCTTAATGAGTCTTCCTCCAATCATGGTGCCACATTCTTTTTCATATAGTCTAGTCTCAGATTATTTGCTCAGTATAAAGATTTAGTAAGTATGGTGAAAAGGTACAATCCTGACACACTCCCTTCCTGATTTTAAACCATACATTATCTCCTTGTTCTGTTCAAACGACAGCCTCCTAGTCTATGTACAGGTTCCTCAGAAATATAAGTGAGTGTGCTAGAATTTCCATTCTTCTCAATGTATCCATAATTTTTTATGATCCACACAGTCAAATGTTTTTGTATAGTCAATGAAACACAAGTAAGCGTCTTTCTGGTATTCTTTGCTTTGAGCCAAGATCCATCTGACATCAGCAATGATATCTCTCATTCCACATCCTCTTCTGAATCCAGCTTGCATTTTTGGAAGTTCCCTGTCAATATACTGCTGCAACTGTTCTTGAATTATCTTCAGTAAGATAATATGTGCATGTGATATTAATGATATTGTTTGATAATCTCCACATTCTGTGGGATCCTCTTTCTTTGGAATGGGTACAAATATTGATCTCTTCCAGTCAGTTGACCAGGTAGCTGTCTTCCAAATCTCTTGCATAGGTAAGTAAGTGATTTCAGCACTCCATCTGTTTGTTGAAACATATTAGTGGGTATTCTGTCAATTCCTGGAGCCTTATTCTTCACCAATTCCTTCAGTGCACCTTTGACTTTTTCCTTCAATAATCTTGGTTCTCTGTCATATGCCACCTCCTGAAATAGATGAACATTGACCAATACTTCTTGGTGAAGTGACTTTGTCTATTCCTTCCATCTTGTTTTGATGCTTCCTGCATCATTCAGTATTTTGATCATAGACTTTTTCAATATTTCAAATTGAGGCTTGAATTTTTTCTTAAGTTCTTGCAGCTTAATAAGTGCTAAACATGTTCTTCCCTTTTGGTTTTCTAACTCTAGATCTTTGCAAATTTCCTTATAACTTTGACTTTGTCTATTTGAGCAGCTTTCTGAAATCTTCTCTTCAGCTCTTTTATCTTGTCATTCCTTCCATTTACTTTAGCTGTTCTCTGCTCAAAAGCAAGTTTCAGAGATGCTTCTGATGTCCATTTTGATCTTTTCTTCCTTTCTTGTCTTTTTAATGACCTTTTGCTTTCTTCATGATTATGTTCTTGATGTCATCCCACAATTTGTCTGTTTTTCGGTCACTGGTGTTCAATGAATCAAATTTATTCTTTTTATGGTCTCTAAATCCAGGTGGGGTGTTACCAAGGTCATGTTTTTGCTCTCATGGACTTGTTTAAATTGTCTTTAGCTTCAATTTGAACTTGCATATGAGCAGCTGATGATCTGTTCCACATTCAGCTCCTGATCTTGTTTTGGCTGGAGATATTGAGCTTCTCCACTGTCTTTCCACAAATGTTGTCAATATGATTCCTGTGTATTCCATCTGGTGAGGTCCACATGTATATCCACCATTTATGTTGTTGAAGAAAGGTATTAGTAATGAATAATTCTTTAGTCTTACAAAATTCTATCATGTGATCTCTGATGTCATTTCTGTCACCAAGGCCTTGTTACCCAACTACTGTTACTTCTTCTTTGTTTCCACCTTTTGCATTCAAATAACCAGTGATAATCAATACATTTTTATTGCATGTTTGGTCAGTTTCAGACTGCAGAATTTGGTAAAAATCTTCAATTTCCTCATCTTTGGTTTGGTGGTTTGTGTGTAAATTTGAATAATATTAATATCAACTGATCTTCCTTATAGGCATGTTGCTATAAGGATAGACCTTGAATCATTTTTTTGTCATGATGAATGCTAAACCATTCCTCTTCAATTTATCATAGTAGATCATATGGTTGTCTGATTCAAAATGGCCAAACCAGTCAATTGTAGCTCACTAATGCTAGGACCTTCATTTGCTGATGTGGCAGGACACAAATTGAGGAGAAGCAGCTGTAAACATCCATTAATAATCGGAATATAGAAAGTACAAAGCATGAATCTAAGAAAATAGGAAGTTATCAAAAATGAAGTAGAGTGCATAAAGATTTATATCCTAGGCATTGGTGAGCTGAAATGGACTGGTTTTGGCCATTTTGAATCAGACCACCATGTGGTCTACTATGCCGGGAATGACAAATTGAAGAGGAATGGCATGGCATTCATCATCACAAAAGATGTTTCAAGATCTGTCCTGAAGTACAATGCTGTCAGTGATAGGATAATATCCATACGCCTATAAGGAAGACCAGTTAATACAACTATTATTCAAGTTTATACACCAACTACCAAACCAAAGATGAGGAAATTGAAGATTTTTATCAACTTCTGCAGTCTGAAATTGACCAAACATGCAATCAGGATGTGTTAATTATCACTGGTGACTGGAATGCAAAAGTTGGAAACAAAGAAGAATTACCAGTAGTTGGAAAATTTGGCCTTGGTGACAGAAATGATGCTGGAAATTGCACGATAGAATTTTGCAAGACCAGCAATTTATTCATTGCAAATACCTTTTCTTAACGACAAAAATGGTGGGTATATGTGGACTTCACCAGATGGAATACACAGGAATCAGGTTGACTACATCTGTGGCAAGAGGTGGAAAAGTTCAATATCTTCAGCCAAAACCAGGCCAGGAGTTGATTGTGGAACAGACCATCAACTGCTCATATGAAAGTTCAACTTGAAGTTAAAAACAGTTTAAAAAAGTCCACGAGAGCCAAAATATGACCTTGAATATATCCCTCCTGAATTTAGAGACCATCTATAGAATAGATTTGATGTATTGAACAACAGTGACTGGAAACCAGAAGAATGGTGGGATGACATCAAGAACATCATCCTGAAGAAAGCAAGAGGTCACTAAAAATACAAGAAAAGAAGAAAAGACCAAAGTGGATGACAGAAGAGACTCTGAAACTTGTCCTTTAGCAGAGAATAACTAAAGCAAATGGAAGAAATGACAAGATAAAAGTGCTGAACAGAAGATTTCAAAGGACAGCTCAAGTACACAAATTACTATAATGAAATGTGCAAAGACTTGGAGTTAGAAAACCAAAAGAGAAGAACACTCTCAGCATTTCTCAAGCTGAAAGAACTGAGGAAAAAAATTACGCCTTGAGTTAGAATGTTGAAAGATTCTATGGGCAAAATATTGAATGATGCAGGAAATATCAAAAGAAGATGGAAGGAATACACGGAGTGACTGTACCAAAAAGAACTGGTAGATCTTCATCCATTTCAGGTGGTACCATATTATCAAGAACCAATAGTACTGAAGGAAGAAGTCAAAGCTTCACTGAAGGAATTGGTGAAGAACAAGGCTCCAGGAATTAATGGAATGCCCATTGAGATGTTCAACAAACAGATGCTCCACTGAAGGCACTCACTTGACAGGAAGATATCCATATTTGTACCCATTCTGAAGAAAGGTGATTCCACAGAATGTAGAAATTATTAAACAAGATCATTAATATCACACGCAAGTAAGATCTTACTGAAGATAATTCAAAAACGGTTGCAGCAGTATATTGACAGAGAACTTCCAGAGGTGCAAGCTCAATTAAGAAGAGGATATGGAACAAGAGCTATCAGAGCTGCTGTCAGATGGATCCTGGCTCAAAGCAAAGAATGCCAGAAAGATATTTACTTTGTTTTATTGACTATCCAAAGACATTTGATTCTGTAGATCATAACAAATTGTGTATGACATGGAGAAGAATGGGAATTCCAGAACACTTGATTTTGCTCATGAGGAACCTATATATTGACCAAGAGGCTGTTAGAACAGAACAAGTGGACACTGCATGGTTTAAAATCAAGAAGGGAGTGCATCAGGGTTGTATTCTTTTCCCCATACTTATTCAATCTGTATGCTGAGCAAGTAATCCAAGAAGGTGGACTATATGAAGAAGAATCATTAACAACCTGCAATACGCTGATGACACAACTTTGCTTGCTGAAAGTGAGGATGACTTGAGTCACTTACTGATGCAGATTGAAGAATACAGTCTGCAGTATGAATTACATCTCAATATAAAGAAAACAAAAATCCTCACAACTGGACCTATAAGCAGCATTATGATAAATGGAGAAAAGATTGAAATTGTCAGATTTCACATTGTTTGATTCTATAATTGATGCCAATGGAAGCAGCAGTCAGGACATTAGATGATGCATAGCAATGGGCAAGTTGGCTGCAAGAGACATCTTTCAAGTGCTGAGGAGCAAGAATGTCTCCTTGAGGACAATTTAGATGATACTGAAATAATCCAGGCCTAGAGAAGATAGTGGCATGGATTAATGTGGTAGCTGTGGAAGCGGTAAGAAATACTGTATTATGGAGATATTTTGATGGTACAGTTTATAAGATTTGCTAGTGGGATTTAAGATTAAGAATGAGTTAAGGATGTTTTCTATTAATATGACCTAAGACATTGGAGGAAGCTCTAGTGGCAAGTGCCTTAAGGCATTTGACTGCTTACCACAAGGCTGGCAGTTCAAACCCACCAGCTGCTCCCCAGAAGGAAGGTTGGGCAATCTACTTCCATAGAATTACTGCCTCGGAAACCCAAGGAGGGGTCGCTATGAGTAGGGACCGACTTGGCAGTGAGTTTGGTTTTCTTTGGTTTAAGACATTAGAAGGGAGAAGGAGTCATTTATTGAGATTCGTCATAGTATGAGGAAGCATTGTTCCAAGGAATTGAGAACTTGTTTTCGGACATGTTAACTTCCAAGGGAGATGTACAGAAGGGGGTTAGAAATATAAGCCCTGGATAGTTTACCTTAATTAGAAAAGAATATCCACCTTTGACAGTGTGTTTTTCTTTAAAGTACTATCCATATGAGATCAAATTGACAACAGAAACTCGTAAGGTTAGTTGAGAGCTTAGGGAACAGTGAGTTTGTGTTGATGATGGTGAAATAATTTGGAAAAGAGTATCAAGAAAGTTAGCACAACTTGTAGAATTTTACAATTGTCACTGAATTGTGAATGTAGGAATTGTTAAATTGATGTGGATTTTGCTGTTTATATCCTCACCAAAATATAAATCATTTAAAAAAGAAAGAAAGAAAGAAATATAAGCCCTGGGATGGCAGGACAGGCCCTGGCCAGAGGAATAATTTTGTAAGTAATTAGTACATGATGGCATTTGTAGCCATTAAGTCAATGAGATCATCACTACAAATACAAGGTAAGTGAGACTCCTTCCCCAGCTTTTACTACTAGCATCTTAGTCATGCCCATGTTGCTGTTGTTAGGTGCTGTGGGGTCAGCTCTGACTCATAGTGATCCTATGTACAGCAGAACAGAACACTCCTGGTCCTGTGCTAGCCCCATGATCCTTGCTATATCTGAGCCCATTGTTGTAGCCACTGTGTCAGTCCATCTTGTTGAGGGCCTTCCCCTTTTTCGTTGACCCTCCACTTTACCAAGCATGATATCCTTCTCCAATGAATGGACTCTTCTTACAAATTAGGTGAGATGAAGTCTAGCCATTCTCACTTCCAAGGAGCATTCTGGCTGTACTTCTTCCAGGACAGATTTGTTAGTTCTTTTAGCAGTCCATGGTACTTTAAGCATTCTTCATCAACACCACAATCCAAAAGCATCAACTCTTCTTCGGTCTTTCTTATTCACTGTCCAGCTCTCCCATGCATATGAGGTGATTGAAAATACCATGGCTTGTGTCAGGCACACTTTAGTCCTCATGGAGATATCTTTGCTCTTTAGCACCTGAAAGAG
>NW_006921727.1:5647627-5667010 GCF_000298275.1 Orycteropus afer afer
TTCCTTTAATATCATTAGTTCTTAAACATATGCCACCTCCTGAAATGGATGAAAATTGACCAGTTCTTTTTGGTACAGTGACTGTGTATTCCTTCCATCTTATTTTGATGCTTCCTGCATCATTCAATATTTTGCCCATACAATCTTTCGATATTGTAACTCGAGGCTTAAATTTTTTCCTCAGTTCTTTCAGCTTGAGAAACGCCAAGCATTTCTTCCCTTTTGTTTTTCTAACTCCAGGTCTTTGCACATTTCATTATTGTAATTGGCTTTGTCTGCTTGAGCTGCTCTTTGAAATCTGTTTAACACTTTTATCTTGCCATTGCTTCCATTTGCTTTAGCCACTCTCTGCTCAAAGACAAGTTTCAGAGTCTCTTCTGACATCCATCTTGGTCTTTTTTTCTTTTCCTGTCTTTTTCATGACCTCTTGCTTTCTTCATGGATGATGGTCTTGATGTCATCCAACAATTCATCTAGTTTTTCAGTCAGTGGTGTTCAATGCATCAAATCTGTTCTTTAGATGGTCTCTAAATCCAGGAGGGATGTATCCACGGTCATATTTTGGCTCTCATGGACTTGTTTTAACTGTCTTTAACTTCAAGTTGAACTTGCAAATAAGCAGTTGATGATCTGTTCCACAATCAGCTCCTGGCCTTGTTTTGGCTGAAGATAGTGAGCTTTTCCATCACTTCTTGGTATGGATATCGTCAATCTGATTCCTGTGTACTCCATCTGGCAAAGTCCACATGTATAGCCACCATTTGTGTTGTTGAAAAAAGTTATTTGGAATGAATATGTCATTGGTCTTGCAAAATTCTTTCATGCGATCTCCAGTGTCATTTCTATCACCAAGGCCAAATTTTCCAGCTACTGGTGATTCTTCTCTGTTTCTAGCTTTTGCATTCCAATCACCAGTGATCATCAACATATCTTGATTTCATGTTTGGTGAGTTTCAAACTGCAGAAGTTGGTAGAAATCTTTAAATTCCTCATCTTTGGCTTTGGTGGTTGGTGCATAAATTTGAATAGCAGCAGTTTTAACTGGTCTTCTTTGTAGATATATGGATAGTATCCTATCACTGACAGTGTTGTCCTTCAGGACAGATCTTGAAACAGTCTTTTGATGATGAATGCCACACCATTCCTTTTCAATTTGTCATTCTAGGCATAGTAGATCATATCGTTGTCTGATTCAAAATAGCCAAAATCAGTCCACTTCCGCTCACTAATGCCTAGGATATCAATCTTTATGCGTTTCATTTCATTTTTGACAACTTCTAATTTTCCTAGATTCATACTTCACACATTCCATGTTCTGATTATTAACCACATTCTGTGAGATCACCTTTCTTTAGAATGGGTACAAATATGGATCTCTTCCAGTCATTTGGCCAGGTAACTGTCTTTCAAATTTCTTGGCATAACTAAGTGCATGCCTCCAGTGGGGCATCCTTTTGCTGAAACATCTTAATGGATATTCCGTCAATTCCTGGAGCCTTGTTCTTTCCCAATTACTTCAGTGTGGCTTCAACATCTTCCTTTAATATCATTAGTTCTTAAACATATGCCACCTCCTGAAATGGATGAAAATTGACCAGTTCTTTTTGGTACAGTGACTGTGTATTCCTTCTGGATGTTTGTGGCTATTTCTTCTCATGTTGAGTTGTGCCACATCAGCAAATGGAGGTCTCACAAGCTGTAGTTTATCCATGTCATTAAAGTCTGCTCTACTCTGATGAGGTAGTTTTTTCCCGATCATAACTGGAATGCCTTCTGGTATAAGGGGCTCATCTTCCAGCACTCTGTTGGACAATATTTCAGGGCTATTCATAAAATTGCCCAGTAATATATCAGACAATGTTCTGCTGCTATTCATAAGGTTTACACTAGCCAATTCTTTGAGAAGTGGATGGCTTCTTCCTCTTCCGAGTCTGTCTCAGTCTGGAAGCTCCACTGAAACCTGTCCAGCATGGGCAACTCTGCTGGCATTTGAAACATGGGTGGCACAGCCTCCAGCCTCATAGCCACATGCAAGCCACCACAATATAACAAACCGACAGACAAGTTCATCTCTATTTGTTGTTCCAAACTGCTCTGCTCACTTCCTGACCTTCCCCCTACCTGTTCTGGCCATCTGCTGGCTCCTGCTTTCTGCTGGGGGCTTTCGCTCTTAGAGTTCCAGACATTGGCCCTGGCTGCCACTTCCTGCCTGGGTGCTCTCCCCGTGTCTACCTGTGGGAAACAGGTAATGACAAGAATGTAATCAACAAAAGTGCTGGGAGATGCCCTATTTTCCATAGGGCTTTATGAATCGGGCTATCTCTATCTACTAACTGAGTCCTACTTGAACTCTCTTTAAATTATTGAGAAAATTAAATTTAGGTACAGCAAATCCATGAGTTATGAATGTCCAACTGACAGACAACTTGTATTTCCCTTTAATGTTAGTGAATTTGCCCTCACTTTGAAAAGATTTAGCCAACCTCTACTCACAACAAATTCTTCACCACAATCATCTTCACTTGCTGCATGTGCAGCTTTTAAATAATTGAAAACACTTTGAGCCTTTTCTTTCTTTCTTGTATTTCATTTCTTTAAAAAGTTTTTACCGTGATTTGGTTGGAAGTTTACAAAGCAAATTGATTTTCCATTCAACAATTCCTACACATTTTGTTTTGTGACATTGATTGCAAGTGTTATAATGTAGCAGTACTCTCCCCACTTCTTCCTTATGTTTCCCATTTCTATTTGTCTTTCTTCCCTACTGCTTCTTGCCTTCTGAGTTTTTTCCCTGGGCAAATTCTGCCTGTTTGATAGTATAGTTGATTGTTCTAGGCAGTGCTTACCTCCCTCGTGCTATTGTTCACCTTATAGCCCTGTCGATAGTTTGGCTGAAAATTGAGCCACTAGGGTAGGTTTAGATCCAGGCCTGAAAGGTGTCTGATGACTATAGTCTCAGGGGTTCCACAAGTCTCTGTCAGCCAAAAATGTCTTGTCTTTATTTGTGCTTTGGTGTCTCCCCCCCCCCCATATTTTCCTCCCACTCTATCTGGGACCTCCATTGTGATCCATTTCATAGCAGTTAGCAATGGTAGCCAGGCACCATCTAGTTCTGGTCTCAGGGTCAGGGAGGTTTGGTTTCATGTGGTCCATTAGTCCTTTGGACCAATTGTTTCCTTGCATCTTTGAGTTTCTTCACTCTTCTTCAGGGAGAGACCAATCATTGCATCTTAGATGGCCACTCACAAACTTTTAACCCGGTCATTAGTCACCAAAGTAGGATTAAAATGTTGTCTTTATGGACTGTGCCAGTTGGTTTTATTGTACCCCAGAGACTATGGTCCTGAGTCTCCAGGACCAGTGAGTCAATCCCTCAAAGTTATGGCTAAGAAGTTTTCGTAATGTTGCGCCCTGTATGCACTACTATATTCATGAATATAATTGCAGCATATGTAAATAAACATGTGGAAATATTCTTGATTAAATCTATATATATATTCATGGATGTAGTCCATTCACCTTCCCACCCCTGTTCAGCTTATATGTCCTTCTATGTATTATTCAGGAGCTCTGGTAGCATAGTGGCTAAGGCACTTGACTGCTAACCAGAAGGCTGGCGGTTCAAACCCACCAGCCACTTCCCAGAAGGAAGATGGGGCAATCTACTTCCATAGTGATACTGCCTCAGAAACCCAAGAAGGGGTCGCTAAGGGTCGGGTCTGACTCAATGGCACATAACAACAACAACAACAACAACAACATGTATTATTCACTCATAATTTATTGTTATTACCATTATTGCAGGATTAGGTATTGCAAGGACATGGAGGCAGCATCCTCTGACTTCACAAGGAGGAGAAAGAATTACCATCAGCAGCCCAAGCCTTATTCCCATAAGGCAAGACATGCTACCACCCTTCAGCCTTTTTACCAATTCTAACACCAATCATCCCTCCCACGGCACTCACTACTTCTCTGCTGGGATCAATAATTTGTTACAATGGCTGCACAGAACTCACAGACAATACTCATGATTATGAGGTTTATTAGGGAAGTTTGTTGTTGCTCTTGTTATGTGCCGTTGAGTTGGACACCACTCATAGCGACCCCTCCTTGGGTTTCTGAGGCAGTATCACTATGGAAGTAGATTGCCCCATCTTCCTTCTGAAGGAGTGGCTGGTGGGTAACAGTTTACAATTCAGGTTCAGGAATGTGCTCAGGATATAATTCTTTCATCAGAACAGTCTATCCTCTGCTATGTCCTCAGACATGCCTTTGTGGACCTTGACCTCTCAGTCTGGCCTCTGCTCTACTCAGGCAAGTGTTACAAAGCTCTTTTATCTCTGGATATAAGTACACCTCTTGCCCAAAGGTACTCAGCTTTCTTCATCCATAGGCTGGCAAGCCTGCCTCTTTCATGATAGATAGTCTCTCTGTTCTGCTGCTGCTCCTACCAATGAATCTCTGCTGGCAATGACTCTCTGACAGCTGTCTGCCATTTTAGCACAGGCATTTCAGCCCCAAAGACGTGTTCGACCTATCCTTTTCTTTCTTGATGGTAGTAAGATTCCCCTTTCTGCCGCTGAGAGGGTACATTTAAAGCCCAGCAGGATAAAAAAAACTGATCAATCCCCATGTTAGGGTTCCATACACCTTATTTCCCATGGTCTCACCCCTACAGGGGTGCCATGTACTTTATTTACATTATTAGCAAGCTATCTAATTCTCTTGGTGGGCCATAAGCACCTTAAATTTGCATAGTTCTACCCAGTAATCTGGTGGGAGTCACAAAGACCATGGCTAGAAGAGCCACACTAAGTGATTCACTGCACCACAATTATATAATAATATTTATCTTTGTTACCTTAACTATTGTGGTCCTAGTCTCTTCCTTCACTTTGATCACTTTTTGCTGCCCTCACCTTATTGTATATTGCTCTCCTTTCATCTAAATTAATATATGTGTACCCTCCAATTAGTGATTTACCCTATGCGCTGTAGTAAATTACCTGGTATGGCTTTTCTAGCCATAAGTCTTTGTAAACTCAGGGGTGAAATGAGCAACTGAGGAGCTCCTGATTGTAAGTGTTATCCACCTGGGGTATTTCTGTTGGGCGTGGCACAAAGCTATGTTCTGGGAGGCTCACTCTTTCTCAGGTGCTTACAATTCTGATGTTATGATTGGTTAGTTTGGTCTTTTGGCTGGACTCAAAAGGAGACATCCTAGAGGCAGAATGCTCTCTCTGACTGCTGTTTGGGAAAGACATGCTGCTGAAAGAGACATGCATTGCTGAGTGAGACACCGAGGGACACGCACTGTTGGGAGAGAGACTGTGAGAGACTGTTGGGAGAGAGACTGAGCATTTTTCCTGAACTTGAATTGTAGCCCAGTGCTTCCCTAATAAACCCCGCAATCTGTGAGTTATGTGTGGCCGCTGCAGTGAATTATCCAACCCAGAAGAGAAGTGGTGAGTGCTGCAGGAGGAATGGTTGTTGTCAGGGTTAGTGAAAGGGCTGAAAGGAGGCGGCATGTCTGGCCTTACAGGGATAGGCCTTAGGCTGCTGATGGTGATCCTGTCTTCCTCTTGTGGGGTTAGAGGAGGTTGGGAGATGTGTTTGCACCCTCCTTTCCCCTCCTACCTCTGGTAACCTTCAATGAATGTTTCATTCTGTGTGCAAACCTTTTCTTGAATTTTTACATTAGTGGTCTCATACAATCAGCACAGTATCCTCCAGGTCCATCCATATTATGAGATGTTTCATAGATTCATTGTTACTTTTTAAAGTTGTGTAGTAGTCCATTGATGTGTGTGTACCACAGTTTGTTTATTCATCCATCCTTTGATGGGCACTTAGGTTGTTTCCATCATTTTGATATTGTGAATAATGCTGTGGTGAATATGAGTATGCATACATCTATTCATGTCATGGCTCTTATTTATCTAGAATATATACCTAGTTGTAGGATTGCTAGATCATATAGTATTTCTATTTCCAACTTTTTAAGGAAGTACCATACTATTTTCCACAGTGGTTGTATCATTTTATGGTCCCATCGGCAGTATATAAGAGTTTCAATCTCTTCCTATCCTCATGAGCTTTTGTTGTTTTCTATTTTTTTAACTTTACTATTGACTGCTAACCAGAAGGCTGGCGGTTCAAACCCACCAGCCACTCCTCGGAAGGAAGGTTGGGCATTCCTACTTCCGTAGTGATACTGCCTCGGAAACCCAAGTAGGGGTTGCTATGAGTCGGGGCCGACTCTGTGGCAAACAACAACAACAACAATTAATATCAGGGTAACATGATTTTCATTTCTCTAATGGTTAATGATTGTGAGCATTTATTCATGTGTTTGTTGGCCATCTGAGTATTTTCTTCAGTCAAGTGTCTATTCATGTCCCCTATTTTTTAAATGGTTTTTTTTGTTGTTGTTGTTGTTGATATATTGAAGTTTTCAATACATTTTAGAGATTAGATGCTTTTTGAATATATTGTAGCCAAATATATTTTTTCCCCAATTCATAGGTTCTCTTTTTACTCATTTGGTGAAGGCTTTTGATATAATAAATGTTTAATTTTTAAGCGGTCCTAGGCATCTAGTTAAGGAACTCTGGTGGCATAGTGCTTAAGGCATTTGACTGCTAATCAGAAGTTTGGCAACTCAAACTCACATACTACTCAGCTACTCTGAGGAAGGAAGATGGAGTAATCCACTTCTGAAAGATTTGCTGCCTTGGAAACTCAGTGGGGGTTGCTGTGAGTTGGAATCAACTCGATGGAAGTGAGTTTGGTTTTGGAGGCATACGGTTTGTTTTCTGCTGTTTGTGCATTTTTAGTTATGTTTGATAGTGTATTTATGCCATATGTTAGGGCTCTTAAGTTTGCCCCTATTTGCTCTTTATAGTTTATGTTTTACAGGTAAATCTTTTATCCATTTTGAGTTACTTCTCATATATAGCGTGAGAAATGGATCCTGTTTCACTTTTCTGCAAATGGATATTCAGATTTGCCAGTAATATTTGTTAAAAAGACTATCTCTTCCCCTATTTAATGGATTTTAGCCCCTTGTCAAAGATCAGCTGTCCATAAGTGGATGGATTTACTTCTGGGTTCTCAATTACTTTCCATTGGTTCATATGTCTGTCATTATAACAGCACCAGGCTATTTTGACTCCTGTGGCTATACAGTAGGTTTTGAGTTTGGGAAGTGTAAGGCCTCCTAATTTATCTTTTTCTTTAGTAATACTTTTCTTATGCAGGGTCACTTTCTTTTAGTGATTAGTTTTCCCATCTCTTTAAAGAATGATGGTGGTAAATGGCCAAAGATTTATGTGATCTGAACAGAAATGGGAATATACCATACATGTGTTTGGCAGACAATATTTCTACATAGTATTTGTATGTGTTATAAAAAAGTCCATATGCAGTTTAAACATAATGGGCAAATTCAGGACAACATCTTATGCACAAATAAACATCTTGAGGGAGTGGGTTGCTGGGCCCATGGTTCTTTTCTTTGTTTTATTTGTGTGGTGGGTTATGTTGATTGTTTTTCTAAAGCTGGATCCTCATTGCATACCTGTTATGAATCTCACTTGGTCATAATGATTTTTTTTTTTCATATGTTATTGTATTCTACTGGCTAATATTGTGTTGAGAATTTCTGCATCAATGTTCATGAGGATATTGGTCTATAATTTCTTTTTTCAGTAACATCTTTGCCTTGTTTGGGGATCAGGGTTATGCTTGCTTATAGAACAAGTTCAGTTCACTTGGTTTCTCAAGTCTTTGTTGTAGAGGGTCTGGATAGTGCATCAGTCTAGTCCACCATGATGGATCCTCTCTTGAGACTTTTCTTGCATTGAAATAAGGCTAATAAGAATCATATACACCTGTTCCAGCTTACCTACAAATTCACTTTAATGACAATCTTAGAAACATCTATTTTTTTAATCTGTGGTCTGCCTGTATTAGTTTAGTAAATATATTTATATAGGTTTGTAAGAAGAATGCTTATTGTGCATTTAAAATATTCTAAGGAGTTGTTGTTGTTGTCATGTGCCATCGAGTCGGCCCCAACTCATAGTTTCCAAGGCAGTATCACTACGGAGGTAGGATTGCCCAACCTTCCTTCCAAGGAGTGATTCTAAGGAGAGGACTCCTAAATGGGTTGGTGACAGCGGGAGATAGGTGGGAAGGTGGGAAGGCTGGGTCATGCCTTGCCACCTCAAGTCCCATGGCCTTGTTTTCCTCTCCATTTCCACCCTGGGTCCATCAGGCAACAGTCCCAGACCCAGGAAGAGTGCAGACAAACAACAAAAAAGCTCTAGCTCACTAACTCTATGAAAGCACTTGTAGTTCTCAAATATAAGCATACTAATACGAGTCTCTGTGTATTAAAGTAACAGATAATTTAGTTTGTTTTGTGTGTAGAATAATCAAGCTCAAGATGTAAAGAAAATTGAGAAATTTCACAGTCCAACTAATACAACTCATAGTAGCCAAGGAATCTCACATTGTTGACATGGAAACAGACTGAAAGATTTAAAATGAAGACTGTCATGTTTTAGGAAGTAAATATCTTTTGAATTTGAGAAATTTTTGAGACAGAAAATGCTTTATTTAAATGACAGGACTATTCAATATCTGATTAATATCTGCGAGACCTTTTTTTGTACTTTTTTAAAAAATTTACTTCAGAGAGCTAGAGAGTCTTTAATTTTAGAAATTGAGCAAGATATTAATCTGTCTTAGAAACATTTTGCAGATTATTTTAGGTTGGGCAAAATATATATTATTTCTCTGGGTAAATTTGTACCAATGATTTGAACATGAGAGATTAGGGGAAACCAGTTCTTAATTAAATTTAATCTGTGTTTAAGAAAATTAAATGTAAACATTTTGCTAGATTGATATTTCTTTTGTAGCATGAAAATTTGTGCTATCAATGACCAATAAATATAAAACATCGTCACCAGAATTAACTATACACAATAATATATCTAATTATGTACAGTAGTATAATCACAATTATAGCTAAACTTAATTTTGAATAACAAGAATACTTTACCTTAAACTTTCCACATTTCAACTATATTTTTAATGTAAAGGATCTGCAGTGTCATTTCTTGTTACACTATGACTTACTCTAAGTCCATTTTCCAGTGATCAAGAACAACTGCAGTTACTTAGAATGGATAACTGAATGATGATCTCTAATCACCATATTACAGAAACATTTATTACATATTTTCTATTTATAGCTTCTCAGAATGACTAAGTATTATTTGAATTATTAAATCTTTGAATACTTCTATGACACCTCTGCCCATTTTTTCTCTGGTGTTAAACATAACTCACAATGATTATGTTTTCTGATAAACTAGAGTATGACAAAACTCACTGCTATCGAGTCAATCCCGACTCATAGTGACCCCTCCTTGGGTTTCTGAGGCAGTATCTCTACGGAAGTAGATTGTCCCACCTTCTTTCCGAGGAGTGGCTGGTGGATTTGAACCACCAGCCTTCTGGTTAGCAGTCAAGTGCCTTAGGCACTATGCTACTAGAGCTCCCCTCCCCAAGTATGATAACTGATATTTATCTCATACTTGTAACCTGAATTTTACCACCTAAGTGTGTTTTTCAAATGTAGATTTCTTAAGAGTGAAATGAAACGACTATGCTAAAATATTTTTTGTTAGAAATTTGTCATGTTGAGCAACATTTTAATATGGAAAGTTCTATTATCAATATGAATTTTGGCATGTTTCAAAAAGGTCAGCAAATAAAACATTACATAAAGATATAATATCCTAAGGAGTCTTAGAGAAATAAAGATAGCATTGAGAAAAATGGATTAAGCTAAATATCTGGGAAAAGTTGTAATAAATTTCATTCATACAAATGTTATATTCATAGAAGTTTTTAATGAAAAGCAAACTAACAAAAAGCAACATATTACTTTCTATAGATTCTGTATATGTAGTGAATAAAACAGAAAATAAAGACCTTAATGGTAACATAAAAAATTTAGAAGCAACCTAAGGAAGCTGTCTCTGATGTAAAATACCACTGAACATTAAAAAAGTATCAATAAGAGTTTGAAATATATTTCATAGGCCCACCATTTATATTTCATTATCTTATCTCTCAATAATGACCACTGGATATAACCCTGACTAGAAGAACTGTGGTGGTTATGTTTGTATGTCAACTTGGCTAGGCCTGGTTGAGTGGCTGGGCAGCTGGATGCAGTATTCCCCATGATGAGACTGGCAATCAACTCCATGGTGGAATCTACCACAAGCAGCTGAGTAGCTGCCTTTGGGTATGTGGTCTGCTTCCTGTATATAAGGAGAAGCTTTGAGAATGGTCTCCAGCCTATGGCACACTTGGACCCTGCATGTAGCCCTGTCGTTGTTCAGCAGCCTGGTACGCTCTGCTGACCTTGGGACTTACAATGGACTTAAGTTAATGGCCTGCCATGTGGTTTGGTAACATTGGGACTGTGTCTTTTTACTTGTCAACTTTGGGGCTTCTCAGCCTCAGCAACCAGCAGCTGTCTGAGTGAAGAAATGTCTCTAGCTCCAGTGGACTGGCAGCAGGAGGCAGAGCTGGACACCAAGGTTGAGAGCTTTCACCCAGCCCCTAGAGCCTAGCACTTGAACTTAGACTTAAAGCCTCCAAATTGTAAGAATAAACTCTTGTTTGTTAAGGCCATCCCATTTGTGGTATATTTCTTGTCAGAGTGGCACTAGGTTACCAGAACAAGAACCTTTCAATTGTAAGTTCTTTTATAAATTATTAGTATTTCTTTGGTTCACACAGCTTTATTTTGGGCTAAAATTATAGCTAGTTTCTGTTGTAATACTGAAACATTTTTTTACCTTAAAACCTAACCTGTTGCCATCAAGTCGATTCCACCTCATAGTGGCACTATAAAACAGGGTATAAATTCCCCATAGGGTTCCCAAGTCTGGAATCTTTATAGAAGCAGACTGCCATATCTTTCTCCTGCATTGACTGATGGGTTTAAACCACCAACCTTTAGGTTAGTAGCTGAGCTTACCACCAGGGTGCCTCGTTAGGAGCTAGTTAGTGAGACAGTTTGTTTTCTAGAGAACTATGTCATGTTTTGTAAAGCAGATGGTCAGTGGAAAAGAGGAAGACTGTCAATGAGACAAATTGAAAGAGTGACTACAATGATGTGTTCAAACTTAGCAACAATTGTGAGGATGGTTCAGGATGGGCAATGATTCGTTCTGTTGTACATAGAGTCACTATGAGTCAGAACTGACTTGATGTCACTTAATAACAGCAAAGAAGTATATATTAGTAGGAAAGTTATAGGAAAAAAATGTGAATTTTAGTCCCAAATTTTCTAATGTAGTATTAGTGTAAATATCCTATGGATAGACAATATTACTATAGGGTTAAGATATTTCTTAATTTCTTCACCTAGTCATGTATCATGTGTCAATGCTAATTACAGAAAGAGAATATATGTATTTTTTTTTCTGATAACTTGTTTTAATCTTGACTTGTAGCTCTTGTTTTATTTGTACTAGCTTTAAATATCATTGCTTCATATTTTGTCTCTAGAGTCTGCAGAAGTCTTTCAAATATGCTCCTTATTTTATCTGTTTTATTATTCAAGATTTCTAACAGCTCTCTTAGGGAGTGCTATATCCTAGATGATGTTGTGGAAGTTGATTTAGAAGTCTGTTACTTGTTTAACTAGGATAAAAATTTTAAAGTCTGTTTTCTTACTTTTCCTTTCACTTATCTCTGCACAAGGATGTTGAAAGCACCAAAAAGTCAAATCAGGGGAAAGAAATACTTAATCTGTTTTAAAATAACTTATATTAAAAGAGTTTATGGAATATTATCTGTGAAAAATAAAATTTAAATAGGGCACTATTTGACATGAAAAAGCTGTGTACTTCAGCATATGTCTATTGTCTAAAAATTGTAGGTTTTATTTAATGAAGAGCTTAAATTCCTATTTATTGATTCTTTTTACCTGGGATAAATTCTAAAGATAAAAAGACATGCAAAAAATTAAACTATAGGTGGGAAAAGCTATAAAAAAACAATAGCAAACATTTAACAGGCATTTCCCCCAGGAAAGGATTGTGGCCCAATAATATAATAAACAGGAGCTCTGGTGGCATAGTGCACAAGGCATTTGACTGCTAACCAGAAGGCTGGTGGTTCAAACTCACCAGCCACTCCTTGGAAGGAAGGTTGGGCAATCTACTTCTGTAGTGATAACTGCCTCAGAAACCCAAGGAGGGGTCGCTATGAGTCAGATCCAACTTGACACTAGTGAGTTTTCTTTTTCTTTTTTTTTTTTTTCTGAATATAATAAACAGTGTTCAACCTCACTAACATTTATAAAAAGGAGCATAAAGTCCACAACATGATAACATTTCACACCAAACTTGCATATCATTTAAAAAAAAAAAAATCTATAGCAACTTTTGGAGAGAATGTAGATTATTATATTGCTGTTTGGATTCTCATATATTCATAATGGTTACTTGGAGACTTGTGAGTTAAGAAGGCTCTATGGTGAGTTTATATTTAGTATAAAAAAAAATTGGATTAGGGCTGAAATTCTTTAATAATATCATTGCCTTAGTTTTTCCCCTTATTATATCCCATCTTTCTTACTATGATAACCTTCTAACAAGACTTTATCCCATTCTTATCTCTGACAGAGCAATCAAAGAATAGGTGAGTTCTGCTACCAGAATAATTTATCAAAAATAAAGCTTTGATTCTATCATTCTCTTGCTCAAAACTATCCAATTACTTCCCTTCTATTAGAGAATAAAATCCAAAATGTTCAACATACCATAGAAGAGCTCTACAATCTGGCACTAATGACTGTATGACCCATATTAACCTCTCACTCTGGAAGACCATACACACTCACATCTGTACCAATATTTCTTCATTAGGCTTAGCTTCTTTTTCCTCCAATATGGGTTAATTATGCAACTATAACACAATAATTTCTCTCCAATATTTTGTTCATTTATCTATTATTGCATGACATTGATTTATACATTCATCCAACAGGACTGTTAGTGACTCGAAGTCTAGGGATTGTTCTATTTACATCTACACGTGCTTCAAACATGTATTATTTCATAAACACTTTGATAAATATTTGATCAAAATGGTGAAAAAATAGAATAGCCATAAAAAAAAGGATAGTAAGAAACAAGCAAATATTCATCAACAGAGGTGGTATTATGGAATCTGCCATTATAAAATTCTCACTGTGAAAGAGAAATTGCTAGTATCTAGTTAACTCTAGCCAATTTATTTATTGTCCTTGAGTATGTTTCCTCTTTTAAAATTGGAAGTAATACCAACTGTTATATTATTCTTGTGAGCAATTAATAATAATATTTTTGAATACTATATTTCTTTATACATGGACAGAAATTAGTTAACAATAGTTATTAGTATTGCGGCAAAAGAATCCTTAGCAAACACCACCAGAAATGTCCATGGTGTTTGAGGGTAGGAAGCAAGAGTTTATAAAGGCAAACATACTAGCTCACACAGTTATTGTATGCAAATAAGACTTATACAAAGGTATTTTAATGATGGAACTAAAAATACAATATCTTTGAGATCATCTGAATCAAGGACCTGATGAAGTTTCATGAGTTCCTACATTTATCAGGACACAAGTGATACTCTTATGACAAATTTTTCTCTATCGCTTAAATATGTTTTTAGAATCTTCAATATATGTTCTGAGAAGTCAAGTCCATATTAAACAGGCCAGTGAAAAGAACATGATGATTCTTTGTTTTCTTCAAATAATCTTACTTAATTCCTAATAAATGAATTTATTCATGTCTAATAATTCCTAGTTCCTAAAAAAAAGAAATGAGTGAATGGATATCAAAGAGATTGCACTCTGTCAAACATGCACAAAATGACAGGGATAGTAGAAAGTCAGAAAGTCTGATACTGTCTTATTTTTTCATGGTAAATATAAGGATACTTGTTAAAGTTATAAGCTTATTCTGTTGTTGTTGTTGTTTGCCGTCGAGTCAGCCCCGACTCATAGCGACCCCTCCTTGGGTTTCCGAGGCAGTATCACTACGGAAGTAGGATTGCCCAACCTTCCTTCCGAGGAGTGGCTGGTGGGTTTGAACAGCCAGCCTTCTGGTTAGCAGTCAAGTGCTTTTAGCCACTATGCTACCAGAGCTCCCAAGCTTGTGACAGGAGAAGGTGAACAAAGAAGATAAACAAAAACCTCAATAGCTTTAGCAAATACATTTAGTTTGAACAAATCTAGACATTTATCCACAATTATCTAAGCAAAATCTTCAGCTTATTATTGCTTATTATAGAAACTCTGAATTTGGAATCTAAATTGCAGGTTGAAGATTTTGCTTAGATAATTGTGGATAAATGTCTAGATTTGTTCAAACTAAATGTATTTGCTAAAGCTATTGAGGTTTTTGTTTATCTTGTTTACCTTCTCCTGTCACATTGAATGTGTATGGCTTATAATGAAGAACTTAGAAACAAGTGGGGTGAGGGATAAAATAGTCTACTTTTAGAAAGAAAAGATTAAATCTAAAAAGATCATTTTGGCTACAAATTAGAGGATGGATGGGAGGCAAGAAGTATAGATGGGAGAGTGTGCATTCCTCACTGTTTTCTTTTGATGTCTCAACACATTCATGCTACCTACTAGGGCCTTCTATAGGAGCTCCAGTGGCATAATATCTAAGGCATTTGACTGCTAACCAGAAAACTGGCAGCTCAAAACCAATAGCCACTCCTTGGAAGGAAGGTTGGGCAATCTACTTCCATAGAGACACTGTCTTGGAAAACCAAGGAGAGGTCGTTATGAGTCGGAACCAACTCAACGGCAGTGAATTTTTATTTTTTGGAGGGCCTTCTATTAAAATAAGATGACAAATCAGTTGTGCACAAGAACAAACACACACACAAGATATTTAGGTAAATGCTATGTTATATATAATTTTGAAACAAAAACAAAAATTCATGTGTGTTTATTTATATGTACAGGTAATCCCCAGATTAGGAATATCCTTATGGAAAACTCCTACTTGCCCTTTAATGCAGAACTTTGAACCAGTTCATGGCTGGCAAAGCGAAACAAGAAAAGACCAAAATTTTCACAATGTAGGTGAATCATCACGAGCATCTGAAGAAGAAAAATTACATGTCAAATCCCTGGAGTGGGAGACTGAGAAGAGTCATGATAAGCCCTGTTGTGCGTATGATGTATGAGATTGGATTATTGGTAGGACTGTGGAGACCCATACACTTCAAAGAGACATGATTGGCCACCATCTTTGAGTGGGGCACTGCCATGTTTGTAGCCCTACTTTAATGTTATTTAAATTTGCCCTGACTCTGAAAAGATTGAACTAACCCCTACTCTCAACAAATTCATCATCACAACTACTTTCATTTCTAGCATGTACAGCTTTTAGATCATTGAAAAGGATAAATAAGAACCATATACACCTGTTCCAACTGACATATAAATTCCTATAAAAACAGGAATAGATCTGGTTCATAACTCAGGGACTACCTCTATTCATATGTTTGTGTGTATGTGTGTGTGTGTATACGTGTGTATGACAGAAAGTGACATTTCTTAGACATAGCTAATCACCTTACAGGATTAGATTTCTTCATTTGAAGACTTAGGGTCATAGTCTCATGGGAGAAATCAGTCCACTAGAGTAATACAGTTCATAAAGTTTATGTTCTACATCCTATTCTGGTGAATAATGTCTGGGGTCTTAAAAGGTTGTAAACAGCCATTTTAGATACAACTCTCAGTTTCTACCAGACTGGAGCAAAAGACAAAGAAGGAAAGCCAAGACTCAGAGAAGTAACACCAGTTTATGGGAATAATTGTCTGCATGAACCACAGCACCCTCTACCTGAAGACCAGAACTAGATGGTGCCCTGCTACTGCTATTGAGCATTCTGATCAGGACCACAGATGGATCCTGATAGAAAGGGACAAAAGTGTGGAACAGAAGTTCAAATTTGCAAAACATCCTAACCTAATTGACCCACTGAAACAGGAGGAATCCCCAAGATTATTACCTGGAGATATTCTTTAAGCCTTGAACTGAAACTATGCCCTTAAATCACCTTATAGCTAGATAGCAGATTAGCTAATGAAGAGATGGATAGCATCCTTGAGTACTGCACTCTCCTAAAAAACTACATGACACCAAATGGTTAACAAATACCCTAAGGCATAGATGAAACGGTTAAGGATCTGTGAAACTAGGTCAATGGAGCTGAATAACTAGAATGAAAATAATAAGAATATGAAGAATGCAAGCAATGTCACCAAACTATATCTGTAGAAATTGTTGAATGGGAAACTGTTTTGCTGCATACACTTCTACTGAAAATATATTAAAATGTTATTTAAAAAGAAGAAGAAGTCATCATCATCATCAAGTTGGGCCTGTGGCATCCATCTCTCTCCAAATAATCAGCATCTGATGCCAAAAGTAAAACTAAACCCAAGCCCACAGCCATGTAGTCGATTTCATCTCATAGTGACCCAATAGGATAGAGTAGAACTATCCAATAGGGTTTCCAAGGATATTGGTACCACATACCCCTAAAACACTTCTCCAAATAGGCAATAACAAATGTGATGGCTCTTGGACCTCATGGAGTTAGAAAAATGAAGCCATGGCAGAACTTGACAGAGCCTCCTCTCTGCTGCAGTGGGGATTATGGTAGGCTGTATTAATAAATGCATTTATTTATCTTTCTCTATATCCAGAAGGAGCTCTGGTGGTGTAGTGCCTAAGGCATTTGACTGCTAACCAGAAGGCTGGTGGTTCAAGCCCACCAGCCACTCTGCAGAAGGAAGACTGGGCAATCTACTTCAGTAAAGATTTACCACCTCGGAAACCCAAAGGGAGTTGCTATGAGTCAGAATAGACTTGATGGCAGTGAATGTGGTTCTATATCCAGCAGCTCTGGTGGCACAGTTGTTAAAGCATTCATCTGCTAACCAAAAGATCAGTGCTTTGAACCCACCAACCACTCCACAGGAGAAAGATGAGGCAATCTACTTCTGTAAAGATTTACTCAATGGCACAGTTCTACTCTATTCTACAGGGTTGCTGTGAGTTAGAATCAAGATGATAGCATTGGGTTTGTTTTGTTTTTTTCCTGTATCTGTACCCTTTTCCATTGGACTTTGAAGTTTCTCTCGCTAATGTAATGAAAGATATTTCTCCACTACCTGCCTTTGAGTTTGACATGACTTGCTTTGGTCAATGGAAGGCTAGTGAGGTAACATGAACAAAGGTTTGAAGAGCAGTTTCATGATTTGGCTTTCTCTATGGTGCCACTACCAATGCTGTAGGAAGAATATGTCTATGCTAGCCTGCTGTGCCAAGAGAAGCATGAGAAATCATGGAGCAAAGAAATCCACACATACATAAAAGGACATAGCTTAGCTTAGCTGACCTACAGGTAACCTTGTTGCTGTTGTTGTTGTTGTTTGCCATCGATTCGGCCCCGACTATAGCGACCCCTCCTTGGGTTTCCGAGGCAGTATCACTACGGAAGTAGGAATGCCCAACCTTCCTTCCGAGGAGTGGCTGGTGGGTTTGAACCGCCAGCCTTCTGGTTAGCAGTCAAGTGCCTTAGCCACTATGCTACCAGAGCTCCTACAGGTAACCTTAATATTTGTTAATAAATAAATTGTTATGCTTGAATGTTGCTGAGATTTTTGTGATTGTTTGCTACACAGCATTATTGTGACACTGAGCTCTGGTAGTGTAGTGCCTAAGGCATTTGCCTGCTAACCAGAAGGCTGGTGGTTCAAATCCACCAGCCACTCCTTGGAAGGAAGGTTGGGCAATCTACTTCCATAATGATACCACCTTGGAAACTCAAGGAGGGGTTGCTATGACTTGGATACAACTCGACAGCAGGGCATTGTATTGCATTGGTATGCTGGTGCAACAAACAATCTTGGGTGTTTTTTCCCCCAAGGGCTTCTCTTCTCTTGTGTCAACCTAGTAGAAGACACTTTGTCAATATATCAAAATCCCTAAAAGTGAGTATCATTATGCTCTTGCCTCTCTGAAATTTTAGTTCTGGACAAGGGCAAAGATCTCTTTCATTGGTAGAACATATATACATGCTGAATGACTGCCATATATTTATTATTTCTCCAAAGGAATTAAACTCAAGATCTGCCCTTAGAATCACATATTGTTGTTGTTAAGTGCCATCGAGTCGTTTCTGACTCAGCAACCCCATGCACAGCAGAACAAAACTCCACCTGATCCCACGCCAGCTCCACGATCCTTGCTATGCTTGAGCCCATTGTTGCAGCCACCATGTCAATCCACTTCGTCGAAGGTCTTCCCTTCCTTCGTTGACCCTCCACCTTACCAAGCATGATATCCTTCTCCAGGGAATGGTCTCCTCTGACAACATAACCAAAGTAGATGAGATGAAGTCTGGCCATCCCTGCTTCCAAGGAGCATTTCAGCTGCACTTCCTCCAGGACAGATCTGTTAGTTCTTTTAGCAGTCCATGGTACTTTCAGCATTCTTCGCCAGCACCACAACTCAAAAGCATCAACACTTCTTCGGTCTTCCTTATTCATTGTCCAGCTCTCACATGCATACGAGGCAATTGGAAATATCACGGCTTGTGTCAGGCACCCCTTAGTCCTCAAGGAGACATCCTTGCTCCTCAGCACTTGAAAGAGTTCCTTTGCAGCAGACCTGCCCAGTGCTACACGTCGTCTAATGTCCTGACTGCTATTTCCATTGGCCTCGATTGTAGAACCAAGCAATGTGAACTCTTTGACAACCTCAATCTTTTCTCCATTTATCATGATGCTGCTTATTGGTCCAGTTGTTAGGATCTTTGTCTTCTTTATATTAAAATGTAATCCATACTTCAACTTGTGTTCTTCAATCTTCATCAGTAAGTGCCTCAAGTCATCCTCACTTTCAGCAAGCAAAATTGTATCATCAGCGTATCTCAGGTTAATGATTCTTCCTCCAATCCTAATGCCACGTTTTTCTTCATATAATCCAGCTTCTCAGATTATTTTCTCAGCATATAGATTGAATAAGTATGGGGAAAGGATACAACCCTCACACACTCCCTTCCTGATTTTAAACCATGTAGTGTACCCTTGTTCTGTTTGAACAACAGCCTTCTGGTCAAGGTACAGGTTCCTCATGAGTACAATCAAGTGTTTGGGAATTCCCATTCTTCTCAATGTTATCCATAATTTGTCATGATCCACACAATCAAATGTCTTTGCATAGTCAATAAAGCACAAGTAGACATCTTTCT
>NW_006921727.1:5667135-5668366 GCF_000298275.1 Orycteropus afer afer
CCTTTCTTTGGAATGGGTACAAATATGGATCTCTTCCAGTCAGTTGGCCAGGTAGCTGTCTTCCAAATCTCTTGGCATAACTGAGTGAGTGCCTCCAGTGCGGCATCCATTTGTTGAAATATCTCAATGGGTATTCTTCAATTCCCGGAGCCTTGTTCTTCTCCAATTCCTTCATTGCAGCTTCAACTTCCTCCTTCAGTACCACATATTACAATATAGTAAAAGAGGAAGCAACTGAAGTTCATTTTACTATAGAGGACAGATAATTTTCAATATGATTATCAAATCAAAAAGGTTTTTATTATTACTTTCTCAAAGCAGCACTTGCTTACATTTGGAATTACTTCCACATAATGTCTTTAACTTTAATTTTGAAGACAGTAAATATATATAGTCCTATGTCATGTACTTCATTTTCCATTAGTCTTCATGGCACTAAAGACTAACATTTCTGTTGAAAGTTCCCAAATTCTCACTGTGGAAAGCTGCAAATAAAATAATTTCCCAAGAAAAAAATATATACCTTGCTTTAGTCAAAGAATAATTACTTAGTAAAAATACTAACAAACCAAACAAAACACCCAATAGTTTGTAATTTAATTACATGGTAGAAGGATCTTGATACTTAGATATTGTCTCCTACCAAAAAATTTATTTTATCATCACCTGTATAGTTGTTGGCTATTATTCTTTATATGATCTTTTAAAAATATTTTATTGTGTTTTAGGTGAAAGTTTACACAGCAAATTAGGTTCCTTTTTAATAATTTTTGTACAATTTTTTTGGTGATACTGATTATAATTTTCACAATGGCTCAGCATTCTCATTATCCCCATTCTATTTGTCCTGTTTCTATTTACCTAGCTTCCCTGCTTCTCCTTACCATCTCACATTTGCTTTTGAATAATGTTGACTATTTGGTCCCAAGCACTTTAACCCAGTAAACCAATCTTGTGTGGAGTATGGGTATGTCTAGAAAGTCTCTGTAACTGTGTCCCATGTGCTTTATTATATAAATGAATATATATGTAGCACACACAAACATGTATACTTTTGCCTACAAATATATCTATTTATGCACATGCATGTACTCACTTATACTTTCCTAAACACATAACCCTTCAGCCCCAGGGTTACAGGTGAGGAGAGACAACTCAGGGATGCCCGAAGTAGCAAGTGGGAAGAGCAGGAGAAAGGGGATTAAAAGCCAGGAAGCCAGAGAGAAGAGCA
>NW_006921727.1:5671941-5703171 GCF_000298275.1 Orycteropus afer afer
CCAGAAGGCTGGTGGTTCAAACCCACTAGCCACTCCTTGGAAGGAAGGTTGGGCAATCCTACTTCCGTAGTGATACTGCCTCGGAAACCCAAGTAGGGGTCGCTATGAGTTGGGGCCTACTGGATAGCACATAACAACAACAACAACCACATATATATATTGAATAGTTATTACTGTTGCTGCAAAATTGTATATATTGTAACACTTACCATAAAGAAGCAAACAAACAAAAACAAACTCAATACCATTAAGTTGGTTCTGACTCATAGCGACCCCTCCTTGGGTTTCCGAGGCGGTACCCACCAGCCACTCCTCGGAAGGAAGAAAGGGCAATCTACTTCCGTAGTGATACTGCCTAGGAAACCAAAGGGGGGTCGCTATGAGTCGGGTCCGACTCAAGTACACATAACAACAACAACAGTATCTCTACAAAAATAGATTGTCAACTTTCCTTCTGAAGAGCACACCTCTCAGTGTCTGCATTTACCTTGATCAGGCTGTGGTGACTTCCCCCATATTGTGTATTTCCTTTTCCATTACCAGAAATAATAGGTGTGTACTATTTAGCAAGTGATTTTCCCCTCTCCCTTGACATCCCTGGTAACCATTTAAGAACATTGCTTTCTGTGTGTATATCTATTCTTGACCTTTTATAAAAGTGAGACTATGCAATGTTTTCCCTTTTGTGATTGATTTATTTCTGTCAGTAGAATGTCCTCCAGATTCATACATGTTATAATATGTTGCATGTACTCATCATTATCCTTTATAGTTGTGTATTATTCCATTGTATGTGTGTATCACAATTCGTTTATCCATTCATCCATTGATGGACACTTAGGTCATTTCCATATTTTTGCTATTGTGAATAATACTGCAGTGAACATAGGTGTGGACATGTGCTCCTTATATGCTTTAATTAATATGAGATTATTCTTTGAAAAGACTGATTATTACTTATTCTTTGGGGATAAACGGACACAAGATTAAAAAAAATTCATTCACAAACCAAAAACACTTATAATGAAAACCTTTCCAAAGATGCATACTATGATGAGCAAAATACATTAAAAAAGTATTCACCATGTGATATTCCTCAAGGACTGGTCTTAGGAAATGTGGCAGAGTAGAAAGACTACATTCTTCTTCACCTACTTTCATTCCTCTTCCTGCAAATTTTATGTTTTGAAATTTAACATGAATTCTGACTATTTAACTCCCAGGTATCTTAAAGACTCATTTCCCTTAAGAGACCAGTTTACACATGCCTGCATGCAGCTCTGAGGCTAGAAGCTTCTTCTATTTCTTCCCTGTTCTGTTTAAGCAACCACATACCATATACTTCTGGGTACCATTCTTATTTGGTCCTTCTCTGATTATATTCCTATTCAGAAACTCATAAGGGTTATGTCGTTAATTTAATACCTCACCCTAGCCCAAATAAGGACCTCTGGTGGCATAGTGCCTAAGGCACTTGACTGCTAACCAGAAGGTTGGCTGTTGAAACCCACCAGCCACTCTGTGGAAGGAAGACTGGTCAATCTACTTCTGTAAAGATTTATGGCCTTGGAAACCCAAAGGGGGTCACCATGAATTGGAATTGACTCGATGGCTGTGAGGTTTTTTTTTTTAAATTTAGCTCAAATAATATATTTCAGTTCAACAAATAATTCAATTTGTACATAAAAACTGTAGATGCTATTTGAAAGGAATTAGTATGATAACAAGATATTTAGCAACTCCTCATTGGGGAAGATACTTTTGTATAAGTGGGTCCTATGGAGATTCAAGGGAGCTCTGGTAGCACAGTGCCTAAGGTACTTGACTGCTAACCAGGAGGCTGGTGGTTCAAACACACCAGCCACTACCTGGAAGGAAGGTTGGGCAATCTACATCCATAATGATACTGCCTCGGAAACCCAAGGAGGGGTTGCTATGAGTCGGGTCCAACTCAATGGCACATAACAACAACAACATGGAGATTCACAAAGGGCTACTTAATACTTCCCTTGGCCAGGGTTTGACCCTCAAAGTTTTCAGACTTGTAAACCTGGTTACATTGTCTTTCACAGAATGCAAGTGACAGAATTTTTGTTTGTAACTTTATGAAATAACATTAGCAGCAGAAACAGCTATAAAAAACTTCCAAAACTGAGGCAATAATGATAAACTATTGATGGTTGGTTAAAAATCTAGTATACCACACAAAGCCAAAAGAAAGAGTAGTTAATAAAATTAAATACTGTGTCAGCTTTTATGGTAGCAGAAATGAAAATATAAACTATATATGCTAAAGAGAAAGGCCTTAAAAGCAATACAGAAAGAGTAATAAAATATTGATATTTGGGTTCTATATCTACTTTACTAAGCATTTCAATTAGTAGTTTCACATGAGGATTTTTTTTTTTTTTACAAACTGTATTACATTTATAAAATTTTGGCTGGACTATTTCTGGCTCAGAAAAGGGTTCATTCTAAATTAATTATGAATTATCTCAACTAGATTTTACCATTCCAAATGAATTGACAAACTGGCTGATTTACAAGCATTCTGTTAAGCTCCAAAAACCTAATTTTTACCCTAAAACCTTTGGACACAATTTAATGTGAAAGAAAATTAAGGATAAATGCTTTGGATTTAATATTTGAACTAGGCGATATTCAAGAGAAATTTTTATAATCAAAGAAATGTAACTTTTTATTATGTAATAATATCAAGTGAATGGCTGTTGAGTTTGCTTTTTTACTGAAATGTAAGTGACAATGGTTTATTGGGTAAAAAAATAGCTTGATTTTGTTAATGGGATTCTTATTTTAGAATTAAATATTCTAAATCTAAGATCTAACATTGTATAAAGTATCAATATGAAAATTCAATTTCAAATCTCATCTCCTGTATCAATGTGTTTGAATTCCCAAATTCCATATTCATTTAATATAAGTGAAATGAAAGATGGGTAAAATAATAAACAGCTGGCTAAATCTAAGGGGAGCAGCAGAATTACACAATTACCATATTGATCTGAGGAAAGAGGCAATTACTTTTTCATATGGTGAGGATGGCATATAATCTAGTTTTTCAAACAAAAGCTGATGGAACCTTCTTTATGGAATCAGGAAGAGTGTGTTGGCGGGAGGGAAGGCGAGAGCTAGAATGGACATTTTGACTTTTCCTGTATTCTCAAGATAATTGTTTAGCCATCCACAATCTCTTGAACCCCAATCGTTTATCTTCAATGATTTGATGGCCAGGACTGTATTTTTATCAGTCTTCCAAACCCCAAACCAAACACATTACCTGAAAGTAACTCAACTTATAGTGAGACAGAGTAGAATTGCCCCATAGTATTTCTAAGGTTGTAGTCTTTATAGAAGCAGACTGCCACATCTTTCTCCCACAAAGCTGCTGGTGGGTTTGGACCACCAACGTTTTGGTTAGCAGCTAAGTTCTTTAACCACTGTGCTAGTAAGGCCCCTTTTATCAGCCTTAATCTTAGAAAATAATGAGGATTAAATTATTGATTAATATATTTTATTACTTTTAAATATAGTTCTCTTTAATAAATATATGTGAGAGAGTCTGGTAGGATAGCAGTTAAAGGATTTAGCTTCTAACCAACAGGTTGGGAGTTGGAGCCTACAGATATTTCACAGGAGAAAGATGAAGCAATCTGCTTCTGTAAAGATTTGTGGTCTCAGAAACCTAATGGAGAAGTTCTACTCTGTTCTAAATGGTCGCTATGAGTCAGAATCAACTTGATGGCAGTGGGCTTGGGTTTATGTATGTTTAATATTTAAATTTTCGTATCTGCCCTGGGCTCAAACATAGCAATAGACTCAAACATAACAATTCTGAGTATGGCACAGGATCAGGCAGAGTTTCATTATGTAGGATGGTATGAGTCTGAACAGACTTGACGCACTAAAACAACAATATTTACCCCACCCTATGAAATTGTAAGCTTCCTAAAGAGAAAAATGATCTATGTATTTTTTTATTGCTATTATTTCCAGAATGTAGCCAGTTGTCAACATATAATAGATATCTTTCAATCATAAATGAATAGATGAATGAATGAATAGAACAATCCCATTTAGGTTGTTTTGTTTCTTAGGGAAGGGGCAGATGTTTAGTCTTGGGCTATGTGTTATTGGAATTATGTCCAGAATACAGCCTCACCTGTTGGGCATTGGGATTGTATATCTCTAGACCCCAACTTTAACATTCTCAAGTAATTGCATCATGCTATTTGTGACCAAAAAGAGCCCTGCTGGTACAATGATTAAGAGCTTGGCTGTTATCAAAAGGCCAGCAGTTCAAACCTACCAGCTGCTCTGTAGGAGAAAAGGCCTGGTTATAGCTCCTATAAAGATTAACAAAAACAAACAAAAAAAACATATCCACAGCCATCAAGTAAATTCTGTCTCATAACAATCCTATGGAACAAAGTAGAACTGCCTCATAAGATTTCCAAGACTGTGAATCTTTGTAGAAGTCTCTCTCATCTTTCCCCCACCAAGCGGCTGGTGGATTTGAACTGCCAATATTTTGCTTAGCAGCTCAATGTTTTAACCACTGTACTACCAGAGCTCACTGAAGACTAGGAAACCCTAGTGGGATCTCTAAGGTCTCTATGAGTCAGAATTGTCTCCACTGCACACAACAAAAATTTATGACTAAGTGAAGAAGAGAACAAAATGTGATCTTGAAAGAAAAAAAAAAAAAAATCAGGCCTGGTTCTGTTTAAAGAAAGACTTTTAAGGTAAAGATAACTTAGTGAGGAAAAGATCACTGACAGTCATGTACTATTATTTAAGACAGGTGGATAACCAAACCAACCAAACTCATTGCTGTCGAGATGGATCTGACTCATAGCGACCCCTCCTTGGGTTTCTGAGGCAGTATTACTATGGAAGTAGATTGCCCAACCTTTCTTCCGAGGAGTGGTTGGTGGGTTTGAATCGCCAGCCTTCTGGTTAGACAGGTAGATAGTTAAACTCTAATGTGACAGGTACTATGAATGATAGGAATAGAATTGTGTCCCCTAAAAATGTGAGTTATAACTTCCAACCCCTATACTTGTAGATGTAATCCCATTTGGGAAGAGGGGTTTCTTTGTTGTGATCAGGATGCCAAATAAGTGTAGGATATGTCTTAAGCCAATCACCTTTGAAATTTAAACCTAGGAGATTAGGCACAGGTAAGCAGAGATGAGGGAAAGTAAATGCAATCTACATGAAGTTAATCAAGGAATTGAGAAACAAAAACCAAAAAAGAGATAAGGACTTTCCCCGAGAGCTGACAGAGAAAGAAAGCCTTGCCTTACAGCCGGCAACCTGAATTCAGATCTCCTAAATGGAGAAAATAAATTTCTGTTTGTGAAAGCCACCTGCTTGTGATATTTCTGTTATAGTAGCATTAGATAACTAAGACACTGAGGAATGTACAAGAAAAATTTTCCATTGTTTGTATTCTTGATTTAAATGATACATGAGAAGAGAGTAAACACTAGCAGTTAAACCAACAAGTCTTTTCATTGGAGAATAATCAGCAACAACAACAGCAATAAAAAAAACTCACTGCTGTTGGGTTGGATCTGACTCATAGTGACCCCTCCTTGGGTTTCCGAGGCAGTATCACTACAGAAGTAGATTGCCCAACCTTCCTTCTGAGGAGTGGCTGGTGCGTTTGAACCGCCAGCTTTCTGGTTAGCAGTCAAATGCCTTAGGCACTACACTACCAGAGCTCTCTAATCAGAAACAGATTATAATAATTGGGACATTCAAATGAAAATTCTAATCCTTGGCCTGAAAAAGTAGCAGAACATTTGGTATAATTCTTCTAAAATAAAATTAAATGAGAATCTTTTACCAAAATTGGCTGCAATCCCTTATTCCACTGTCTCAATATTTGCATCCCACTCTTGTGGCACTGTCAAAATTCTTAGCAACACTTAGGACTATTTCTGAACAAAACAGCTTAGGGTTTACCTCCAAAGAATATTTTACAAGAGACTTAATGGAGGTGTCATGAATTAAGGAACTAGATGTTCATAAAGGTGCTACAAAGAGCCCACATCTAGAAATTCTTATTAAACATTGGGATTCCTGCAAACAGTGTTCTAGTCTTACAGCCAAGTAAGTCCCACTATCTGACTTCATGAGTACAGGAAGAGATAGTATATGGTCACTTCAATGTCCAAATATTAGTTACCCACCAAGATCCCAAGCAATGATGAATTTCTCAAAAGAGAAATTTCTGGTGTTAATGGAATTGGAGACTCAGATTGTGCAAAAAAAAAAAAGAAAAGAAAAGAAAAGAAAGAAATGAAAAAAAAAATCAGTTATGAGCTACTCTTTTACAGCCCAACTTCTACTCACTTTACTTCCACAATAGCATATGAAAATACATTCCTAGCTAAACTAAGGCACTGGATCTCTTATGACTCTTTTATCCCTTTCCCAATTGTCTTCCAGAGAAAATAACTCGTCTCAACAGTATCTGTTTCTGGGTGCAAGTACATTTCTACTCTAGTTCTTTCACCAACATATTTTGAAAAGCATGCCACCTATACACATGGACACAACAGCTATAAAAATCAATATCATGTCAATTTGTAGGTTTGCAGTTGTAGGTTTATATGAGTGAATTGAATTATTAGGTGTGGTCATGAAGGTGCCACCCTATTGTATCCTTCAGTTCCCAGACATATGTTTTATGGCTATGGGAGAAATAGCACCATTTATTGGCCACTGAGAAGTGCCCATAAAGATCCTGCTGAATAGTCTAAACAAAGTTGTGACCCAGTTCTTTCTATAACTGCATCTTTAAACAACTCCTACTTTTCTTAATAGGCCAGCTGCTTCTGAGCAATCTCATGGGATCAATTCATTGCTTTACTATTTTTATAAAGTTAGTTCCTTGATTGAGCTAATGTTTTCTAGGATACTATGAGAACACAAGATATCGTTGATGCTAAGATAGGCATGGCAAACTGGGAAAACAAATCCAAGACCAGAAAGGGTCTCAATTTCAGCACCTCATAGTCAGATATAAGTCTCCAGCAGATTATGAGATTCAGTTATTGTTTCTCAAAAAGAAAATAAGTGGCTAACCAAGAGGACATGATTTTACTCAACAACTCTCTGCTATGATTCTTAAAGGAGCTCTGGTGGTGTAGTGCTTAAGCCATTTGATTGCTAACCAGAAGGCTGGTGGTTCAAACCCACCAGCCACTCCTCGGAAGGAAGATTGGGCAATCTACTTCCGTAGTGATACTGCCTCGGAAACCCAAGGAGGAGTCGCTATGAGTTGGATCCGACACGACAGCAGCAAGTTTGATATTTTTCCTTTTTTTGTTTATGATTCTTAAATTAGGTTTTGCATTGTACTCCACACAACACTGATATCATGGAAACTTTGAGCAACCTAAATTCATCAGACCTTCTTTACCTGCAATCTGGGCCAGTTTTGCACTCTCTGCTCTGGATTCTAATTGGAACTGGCAGTTCTTTTTGGGCATTCTGTAAATAAGTGGGGAATCTAAATATGGTGTTAGGTGCCATAGAGTCAATTTCTGACCCATATGAAATCCCATGTGACAGAGTGAATTGCTCCATAGGGTTTGGATGAAGTAATCTTACAGGAGCTGACTGCCAGATCTTTCTCTTGCAGAGCAGTTGGCTGTGTTCAAGCCTTCAACTTTTGATTAACAGCTGCATGCTTAACCTTTGTGACACCAAGACTAATGTCTCCAAAATATCTAGACATTTATTAGGTATTTTCCTAGTAGGAAGTTTTCCCACATTTAATATGGCATAGTCTGAAATGCTACAGACCAGTGGCCCACCTAAAATCTTCATGGGTTTTCTAAGGCCCTGTAATTTCATGTGATTTATTCTCTACTCACTCGCACATATATGTGTCTTATGTGACATCTAGGGTACTTGCTTTTTCTTTTTTAGGGCTGGTCAACATAAAATAACTAGTGTAGTAAACCTTAATTCTGTCCTGTAGAATAATGAGATGGTTAAGGTCTATTTGGGAGCAAATAGACACAAAGAGCAAGAGAGTTTATAGATCTCTGGGGCATGGTAGTAATATTGTACTATTGATTCTTTTAAGTGAAAGCATATAGCTAGCTTCTTAGGTTCATTATTCATTAGGATAGAGGAACTAAAGCATACCAAGATCAATAGTGGAATACCCTATACTAAAGAGTATATTGGTTTGTTCTTGTTATGAGGCCATATTTGGGTCAACAGCTAATTTGAAGTTAGCATTTGATTTAGCTCAAACTCAGCAATCTTTCCTCAGTATCTTTTATCTTCTGTATCAGCTAAATTAGATAATTAAATAATAATATATGATGGGAATACAGACTCTAAAATCATTTTAATGATGATGGTAACATCTGTGAATCAAAGATGTGGCTTTAGCCCATTGCTGAGGGCCACTATTGCAACTATATACTTCAGAACTAGGGAATTAAACATGAGATATATTTTTATGCCTAATCTGGGGTTCCCAGATCTCATTTTTCACTGCTTGTTCAAAAGCTCCCACTCTGCCTAATGGAAGTCAGAGAATGCATGACCCAGTGTTGTTCTAGTTTCTTGGGAATTAGTGTCAGCTCATAACTGATGTTCATTGGTCCCTAAAAGGTTTGGATATGTGCTTTTCTAAAACTGTATATATTCCTTGATATGTGGAAATCTTTTATATATACATAAATATTTATTTATTGTGATTTGGGTGAAGGTTTATAGAGCAATTTCACCTTCCATACAGCAGTTCACATTTACTTTGTCTCATGACATTGACCGCAGTTTACCACAATGCAACAGTTCCCCTCCCACTTCCTCCCCATAGTTACCTCTTCTCTGTGTCCATCCCTCCATGCACTCCTGCCCCCTGAGCTGTCTCCCTATGCATAAGCAGCCTTTCTTTCTCCCATGATTGTTCTCTCCAAGGAGTTTATCTACCTGAGATAAATGTTCAACTCATATGTCTGTCTTTTTTTTGGCTGGAAACCACAGGTGTGGGTTCAATTCCAGATCTGAAGGGCAGCTAGGGGCCATAGTCTCAGTGGTTCCACCAGGCTCTATCGGACCAGCAAATCTGGTGCCCCCCCCCTTTTTTTTCACCAAATGATTTTGAGTTTTGTTCCACATTGTTTTCCCTTTCTATCAAGGATCTCCTACATAGATTCCCTTCTAAGTGGATGACAGTGGTAGCTGAGCACCATCTAGTTCTTCTGGTCTCAGTCATATAGGCTGCAGATCGGATGGTGTACCAGTTGCTAGGACTAATTGTTTCCATGAATTTTGCTTTTCTTCATTCTTCTTTGCTCTGGACGAGGACAGACCCATCGTTGCATCTAGATGGCAGCTTGCTAGCTTTTAAGATCACAGTTGCTACTCGCCAAAGTAAGATGTGGAACGATGTTTTATATAGTATGTTATGCTAATTGAGCTTGATGTCCCCTGCGACTATGGTCCTAAGCCCGCAGATTCAACTACTCGGTCCCTCTGTGTAGCTGGCTGTGACCAAGCAGTGACCACAACCTTGCCCCTTGTCAGCTCTACTGTACACCTGGGAATTCTGATCATTCACATAAACTTATAGGACCATTGTCTGCCAACCCTATATATGTTCTTGGATACACTCCCCATTAGACATACCTAATCGTTCAGCCTGTCCACCCATCTATCCACCCATATATCCATGTTAACTGATATGTAGAAGTCTTGAAAAAAGATCCAAGTTGGGTACTTCCTTAAGAGTATCCAGTCTGTGGTGGAACCCCTGAGACTATGGCCCTGGGGTTGTCCTTCAGGCCTAGAAAGGGACTCATTCTCATAGATTGGCTCTTGGCTCTACAGTAGAAGACCTACATGCAGAACAACTACCCTAGGAACATGGACCTACCTACTCTAGGGAGATGTATTCCTTGGAGAAACCAGCCATGAGACACCAGAGGGGCAGCATTCACATAGAGGGAAAGCTGGACAGACAGGAATGCCTGGTTAAGAAGGGCACAGGGACAGGGTAATCACAGGGAGGGCAGGGAGGGGAGTTTTATATGGTTGGGGATGGTAATCAAGACATGAAATCAAATGTGCATGAACTGTTCAATGCAAAACAAATTTGCTTTCTAAAATTACACCCAAAGCACAATAAAATTAAAAAGAAAAAAAGAGTATCCAGTCTCCCCTTCACTTTAAAAAAAAGTGAACCTGTGAACTGATTCAATTTGGAGAAAGCATGAGAAGCCACACATATCTATCCTGGAGGTCTAAGCAAATTTCTTCAAAATTAAGTGTTCTTCAAAATTAGAGTATTTTTGTTAATGGTAAAAAATGAGATAGTACTGGGATGATAATTATTTTGGTTCCTGGAATCCTATATTAATAAAATTATTGAAAAGCTTTTTTTTTTTTTTTTTTTTTTATGATTGTCAAGACAGGCTCTTGTACTATTATGACAAGTACATACACAATTCCTCTCACTTTTACGAGTAATACCTTGCCTTGATACGTCCAAGGACCTTCACTTCCAGTAAATTCAGGGAAGTTATTTTAGCTCTAGCAGTAGAAACCTTATCCATACAGAAAAGTCAATAGAACCTTATATGATAGAGCTATCCTCAAAAATGTATAACTCTAGGCTTTGGAAAAGTGAATGACTTTTTAGTCTTAAAGGACATGTTTAGGGACAGGTGGGATTTTCATAATATACATCTATTATAAAGGTTTTAAAATCTCTTCCAATTACATATATAAAGGAATTATCAACATCTGAAATTCATTTAGTATGTGTTAGAAATAAATCAAGTTTGTGTTACTCAGGCCAGCAAACTATTTTAACCACACGTACGAGCACAAGATACAAAATGGATTCCAGATTCTATGGTAAGTATACTCTCTATTATACATTTAAACAATGCAAACATATGTTTTTCCTTTCCTTATTAAGCACCTGAAAAATAAATTCTTCATATTTTACCAACATAAATTAGCAAAGCCTTAAATAATGCAATTATTCTGTTCTAGATTAAACCTGTTTTTAGACCCAAGAAAAAAGTTATATTTAAAGTAGGGATGGTATCTGGGTGGGGCTGAGAGGTAGTTGAGGCACCAATCTGTCTTTTACAAAAATAACTGCATCTAATAATATTTTCCAACCATGAAAGACATCTCTTCAAATATAGAGCTATGTTACTGACTAAGAGAGGCACAGTGATGGGTAGAGAATTTTTAGCATATTGAATCTTCTGATTTCTTTCAGATATCTCCATTCCAGTTCTCAGCATCCCATTCATTCCTATTCTGTATTCTAATGGATATCTAACAAGGCTATGACTCTATCTGACTTCTGTAATACATTGGATCAAAGCCCAGGTTTGGCTTTCAGCTATGGAGATGAGTATCCAGTACATGAGTGGAAAAGTGAGAAGAAATTATTTTTAGCACAATAACTAAAAATAATAATGTATAAGGATTTTAATATCATTGTATCTTGACCTTATTATTTAGCAGTTAGCATGTTTGTTTGCTTGCTGCTGTAACCTTCCTAAATCCAGGAGACTTAATCACTCAGTTCTTATTCTTTGATTTCTTTGTTCCCTTTGTATGGTTTCATAGCACCAACACAATACTCCAGATTACATTATCTTAGATAATACCTTTAATTGGGTATCATCACTCCATGTTAAAACTTTTTGATTCCCATTGTGGAATATTAATGGCATTTTCTCTGACTTCTACTTCATTTCAGTCATATGAACACTTCATAATTCCCTATATGTTTCTTAAGGATTCTTGCCTGCTATACATTTTTTTTTTTTTTTTTTTTTTTTTTGATGTTAATCTAACTTACATTATAAGAAATGAAAATAAATATATCCTCAAAAAAAAAAAAAAAAAGATTTCTTCTAAATAGAAAACTGGATTATGGTCACAGAGAATCAGTTGCTTGCTGGAGAGAACGTAGGTTAGAAAATGACCATTTAGAGAAACATTGCTACACTAAAACATATAATGAGAGAGTTTCTAAAAGGAAGATTAGGTGATGGAGGTATGATGTACAATGTCATCCTTCATCTCAGAACCATTAAAATCCCTTTTTTAAATTTTTTTGTTCTCTCCACCTTGTAATTTAATTCTGACTAATGACCTTCAGGATCAGATGTGGATATATCAAATCTCAGCCCCCCTTACCTCAGGTAAGATAATGCAGAAACAGTACTTACTTTGTAGTATTCTCCTGTGGCATTGGTGACAATGTGCTCTGACGGACTTGACCTGAGATTTCCCCCTTGCCTATGCCACACATGTAGTGGTTCAAACAATAATTTTATTATCTGAAAGTCAGAAGTCCACTTTTCCACTGGGCTTAAAGAAAAGTGTTGGCAAGACTGTGCTCCTTCTGCAGGTTCTAAGGAGAACCCATGTACCTGCTTTTTTCAACCTCTATAGGCTGCTTGCATTCCTTGGCTTGTTGCTTCTTCCTCCATCTTCAAACCTAGCAGCACATAATCATCAAATTTCTCTCTAACTATGACAATCCTGTCTTCCTTTTTTTACTTATAAGGACCTTTGTGATTATATTTGATCTACCTGGATAGTCCAGGATAATGTCTCTATTGTAAGATTTTTAACTTAATCATACCTGCAAGTTCACTTCTGTCATGTAATGTAATATACTCACAGATTCTGAAGATTATGATGTGGACATCTTTAGGATGTTGTTATTAGTCTGTCTACAACACTTGTGACCCTTTTTTGTCCTTGTCCATCTCCCCCTACTCCCATACTAGTTTTCCCTAGAAGTATTTCCTAAATAAGCCTTTTGCACAGGAATTGTCTCAAGATCTAGTTCTGGGAAACAGTACCAAGTACTTGGGAGGTGACAATACAAAATGGCAAATATAATTAAAGCAAAGATCTGTAATTGGTACAAGAATCGTCTAGCTTATGTTTACCTCTCATAGTACCCACAGTTTTATTGAGATGATTGGGACCAACATTTTAATAAAGAATCAAAACACAACAGTATTGGGAAACAGAAAATAAAGCTACCAGTGGACCAGAAAGTTTAAATAAATTCTGAAAACTAAAAAGCATGTGGGATGAGATTAATGGAGAAAACAGAGCAAAAGAATTCAAGCCAAGATTCCAGAAGTGAGAGCAATCAATTCTAATGGAGCCCATGAGAAACACTAAGATCAGTGACAACAAAACGGAGTAAGAGAGGATCCTGGGAATCATCAGGAAAATTAATTAATTAAATAACTGCTTTAGTAATAGCTGGGCCTAGAGAGACCTAACCCCTTTCCCTCCTTCTCTGACATATATACAGATGACTGACAGCAGCAGTATTTGTCTCCACAATAGAACCTAACACCTGTCTGGGGAGGTATTCTAGAATGAGTTTGGGCCTCAGAGAGAAGTAGAGAAGGGTTTGAAATAACTCCAGGCTCTTGACATCAGAAACTGAGAAAATATTAGAAAAATAAATAAAAAGAGCAAAGAAGAAGGAAAAAGAAAGTTCCAACTGGTAGTGAAATAGAGTAAATTACTTTATCCCCAGAGTAAAAGTCCCTTTAACTTGATAATTGAAGGGTTCTCTAGTCTGCTTGCTCCATATGTGAACACTCTTTAGTGGTATTTATGTATTGACATGGCCCTACTCTCTAACAGAAACCAATAGTTGGTCTTCTTATTTAAGGTAGAAGCTCTTAAGAACACAGACAAACACAATCAGAGAGAAAAATCCATGAATTAACTTTGTTTTTTTGGCACAAATGAGAGGTGAAAACCAAGACCATTGCATATTTGAGAAAAATAAATAAAGAGAAAGAAAAATATAGATCTACCAGATCCAGATGAATGAAAAGTGATATACAGAACAAACATTTTGATGTTTTTAGTAAGCGTATTCCAGGGTTTCTCACCTTTGGCACTATTGACATCTTGGGCCAATAATTCTTTTTCTGTGTATTACAAATCTGTATATTGCAGGATATTTAACAGCACGCCTGACATCTACCCACTTGATATCAGTAGCAACCTTCACAGTGTCAAAAGCAGTGTCACAAGCAAAAATGTCTCCACATGTTGAGAAATGTCCCCAGGTGGGCAAAATCACTCCTTTCTCAACAGTTCACAAACAGTAAGTATATTAAGAGATTTGAGAGAATATTATATTAGTAATTTAAGAGAATATTGCTACTAAAAATCAAAACTATAAATAAAGGCAGAAATTGTAGGAAATACATATTACCATAAAAATTTAAGCAAAACTAAAGGATAAATGAGTCAGGCTGAAAAACAAAACTAGTGATCTAAACCATGACAACAAGGAAATATTCCATAATGCAACACTAAAGACAAATATAAAAACAGCATGAGAGAAAATTTGAAAGACATGGAAGATGGATCTCTAAAAGGTCATTCAATAATATGTTCAGAATAAGATGTTTAGAGGGGAAAAGACAAAAGATGGTAGGAAATAATCAAATAAATCATAAAATTAAACTTTCCCAAGCTGCTACAAAATACAGTTTTCCAAATTGAAGGATCCACAATTGCCAAATAAAGATGGATTTAAAAAAGACCTACACTTGAATGATTCTTGGTGGAAAATAAAAATCCTCATGTGGAGGAGAAAATCCCAAAATCTTTTAGAGAAGAAAACATAGATTATATATAAAGGAATTACAGATGAATCAGTGATAGCATTGGACACTGTTGTTGTTGTTGTTGTTGTTGTTATGTGCCGTCGAGTCAGACCCAACTCACAGCGACCCCTCCTTGGGTTTCCGAGACAGTATCACTGTGGAAGTAGATTGCCCAACCTTCCTTCTGAGGAGTGGCTGGTGGGTTTGAACCACCAGCCTTCTGGTTAGCAGTCAAGTGCCTTAGGCACTATGCTACCAGAGCTCCTTAGCATTGCACACTAGGGGACAATATAGCAATACCTTCAATTTCTTTTAAAAAAATTTGTTAAACTTAGAATCCTATACCAAGCCTCTTTATTAATAAAATGAGAGGGCAAAAGAAAGATATTTTAAAACACATAATAACTCAGAATATTTCCTACACATGTACCTCCTGTGAGAATAAAGTTACTCAAGCAAAATGAAAAAAAAAGAAGTATTATAAGAAAAGAGTGGCTTCAGATACAAAAATAATAATTATAATAATAGATCATCATGACCATGAAAACATAAAGAAAACAGAAAAGACTTACTAGAGAATGTATTGGACTCTGATGTTTGGGGCATTTTCTTTTGGTATTGCAGGGATTTAATGCATAGAAATGCATTTTTTCTTTAGGGATTTAATCACTATTCTTAATTCTGCATTAAACAACATTTATATAATAACAATGCCCTTAATTCTGTTTTTATTTTTCAAGTACTTAAAATAAACCATTCAACAACAACAACAAAAAAAAGAAAACTAAATTTGAATTTCTGACCAGAATACCTAGACAATAAAACTTAACAATATTAAAAAAAATAGATCAAACTATCCCAGTTACCTATTTCTGACTCAAAACCTAGTAGCTCAAAACAGCAAATTCATGTCTTTTGGGATTCTGGGAATTGACTGGGCTCACCTTGGTGTTCTCACTCTGGGTCTCTCCTGTGGTTACAGTCAGATGGTGACTGGGAATGGTAGTCATCTGAAAGATTTCCTCACATGTCTGACAATTGATCCTTGATGTCAGCTTGGACCTCAGATGGGTCCTTTGGCTGGAATACCTACACATGACCTCTCTTTGTGGTCTAGGTTTACTCAGAGCATGATGGCTGGGTTCCAAGAATGAATGTCTCAATAGAACCATCAAAAACTGCATTGTGTTTTTATATCTTATCCCCAGGGATCAAATAGCATAACTTTTGCTGTTTTCAAAAGCTTTCCCAGATTCAAGGAGAGGGAATAAACATCCAACCTCTTGATGAGAAGAAGGTCAACATCAAATCTGTCTCGGAAAATACAATGACCAACACACTTAGGATATGAGAGTCAGAAAGAGGAAAATGGAGTGAAGTTTCTGCTATATCTTTTATACTAGATAAACAATGTCCAGTACTGGTGACTGAGTGGTAGAATTCTAGACTACCATGCAAGAGACCTGGGTTAGATTTTGGTTGATATACTTCATGTGTAGCAACCACCTGTCTGTCAGCAAAAGCTTCATTGTTGCTACCATACTGAACAGTTTCCAGGGGAGTTTCCACATTAAGGCAGATGAAGTAAAAGAAAAGGCCTGGCTACCTATTTTTGAAAATCAGTCAATGAAAACTCTATGTATCACATCAGTCCAATCTACAACCTATCATGGCAGTGGTACAGGACAGGACAGTGTTTTATCTAATTGTGCATGAGGTGATGGCTGACTCAGTGGCAGCTAGCAAGAACAATAACAAAATGTTAGATACATTCTACATCAAAATAGGGGAGTATAAGTCTATTATTTAAAGTTATAACTGTAGCATTGGAAGCTGTGAAATGCAGGATTTTCCAGTCCTAAGAAAGTATCTGTGTGGACAATATAAGATAGCCAAGTTTTATTTATTTATTTATTTATTTTTACTTTGTGCTGGTATTATTCTTTAAAAAGGTTATATGAACTTTTATTATTATAGATAATATCAAAAAAACAAGCTCCCTGCCACTGAGTTGAATCTGACTCAGAGTGACCCCTCCATCCAACTTACAGTGACCCCTTCTTGGTTTCTGATGAGGTATCACTATGGCAGTAGATTGCCCAATCTTCCTTTCAAGTAGTGGCTGGTGGGTTTGAACCACCAGACTTGTTGTTAGCAGTCAAATGCCTTAGGCACTATGCTACCAGAGCTCTCATTAGAAGATAATTATACAAGCATTCAGAAATATAGTTTGGTTAAAAAAAATGAAAAACTGAGACGTGTTAAAAATTCAACAGTTATGGCCATCTCAAACCAAAAATATTCACTGACCACAAGTGATTGCTAGGCACTGTGCTAAGGGCAAAAGAGTATTGATATAAAACAGACTTGGAATTAAAGTCAGTGTTTATTTGGCATAATTTAACTTTTTAATCTAAGAAGAGATGCCTGCTTTGCCTGTGATCACACAATTTTGTGGTTGGAAGACTGTTATATGTTGAATTCTAAAAGTTTCTCCCCAAGAATTCCATCCCTGGGTTGTTTAATAAATTGGTAATCTAGATTCTAAGGAACTCTGGTAGCATAGTGCCTAAGGCCCTTGACTGCTAACCAGAAGGCTGGCGGTTCAAACCCACCAGCCACTCCTCGGAAGGAAAGTTGGGCAATCTATTTCCATAGTGGTACTGCCTGGCAAACCCAAGGAGGGATTGCTATGAGTCAGGTTTGACTCGATGGCACATAACAACAGGAACAACAATCTAGATTCTACTGTGAAAATACTTTACAGATGGAATTAAGATTGCTAATCTTCGAGAGCTCTGGTATCATATTGCCTAAGGCACTTGCCAGCTAACCAGAAGGCTGGTGGTTCAAACCTACCAGCCACTCCTCAGAAGGAAAATGGGGCAATCTACTTCCTTAGTGATACTGCCTCAGAAACCCAAGGAGGGGTCTCTATGAGATGGGTCTAACTCGATGGCACATAACAACAACAACAACAATCTGCTAGTCTACTGACCTTAAAATAGGAAAGCTATGCTGGTTTATTTGAATGTGTCCAATGTAACCACATAAGCCCTTAAAAGCAGATGATGAAGGCAGAAAAGTCAGGCAGAGAGATGCAGCAGAACAGGAAGGCTAGAGACACATGAGACAAAAGGGGAGGTCAGAGAAAGTGAGAAGACTTGACCCGTGATTGCTGGCATTGAAGATGAAGCATACATGGAATGAAGGCTACCTCTAGAAGGTGAGAACAATCCCCAGTCAAAAACTAGCAAGGAAATGGAAAAATCTATCCTACACACTCAAGGAACTAGATTCTACCAACAACCTAAATGAGTCTAGAAGGTGATTCTTCTCCAGAGCCTCCCAATAACAGCCAATGTTGTGGACACTTTGATTACAGCCTTTGTAAAACCAGACAGAGAAACCAGACTTCTGATTTATAGAATTCAAAGACTATAAATGTATGTTGTTTTAAACTGCTAAATTAGGGGTAATTTGCTCTGGGAACAATAAAAATCTAATGTGAACAGTTATATTGTTACCAACTTCTTGTCTTTTTTTTTTTTTTTGTCCCTTAACTGGGGGAAAAAAAAAGCAAAAAACTAAGAGACTTTCTTTTCATTGTGGTTGGATATAACGTAGTTTGTTGTGGAAAAACACATGCTCACCTGAAAAGGTCAAATGAGATAGTCCTTTACATCCAAGAGTTCCCACAGGCTATCCCCTAATGAATTCCTTTAAGCTAGCCTCAGACAATATCCATGTTAGGTAACCATTCACAACCCTTCCCTGATTTGCTTCTATCAAATTTCTCCACTCCTGTTTCTATACCTCTATTTTTAATATGCCTTTCTGGTTCCCTGATTTTGACTCAACTCTAAGACCTACTAAAGTCTAATTCCAGCCCACTTCTTGAGCTTTTCTCATGTCACTATTTCCCAGGACTTTCAGTAAACACTTGCTTCACTGTCCCTGAGTCCTGCTACTCAATGGAGAACAAATACCTCTTCCCAATATCATTAATGAATAATTCAAAGTAGCATATGTAGTTACTCCAGTAAGTATAAAAAGAGCATTGCCTCTCCTCACTTTTATTAAGGAATTTATCCCTCCTTCTCTCCATTCATAAGCTTCACTTTGTTAAATATCCTATGCAAGTCCAGGTCTATATTTATATAAATATTGTACATATGCTATTAATATCATTTGTAAAGAAAAGAAAACTATGTAGAAAGGAGTTTTCAAAAGGCAAAAATGTAATACAAAAATCTACACAATGTTAGAATTATTTTTCTTTTTCTTGTTTCTGCTTCTTTTTTGTTTTTCTTCTTCCTCTTTCTGTTATAAGGAGTCCTTCAAGAAAGTTCAAAGGTAAAAAAGAGTGCCCAATACTTCCTCCTAACTTTGTGATTTCATATTCATTCATATGGTACACTTGTACTGACATCGGGTAATTTCATTATGTAGAAGGGGAGAAAATAAAATTCTTCCTCATGATTAGAGAAAATTTTCTTTTTCTGATGCTTTCTTGAATGGGAGTAGACCTTCTTTCCTTTGACCTCTTCTCCCAAGGAACAACAACAACAAAAATATATATAGAAAACAGAATATTACCTCCTCCCTTGTAGTGTTGAAGGTTTCATTGGGAGTAAATTTTAAGAGCTTGAAGAACCTATATTAACGCACTTGGACTGCATCCCAATCAGTAGCAAAAAAAGTCCCAAAGCATTATGGGTCAGAATAGTTATGTTTTTATGTTCATTTTTTCCTCATAAAGTAAAATGGGTGAAACTGAGTGAAATAATTCATTGTTTTTTTCATAAAAAAAAAATCAGTCAAATAGTATTTTCTGATGCTAAAAAAGAAAAACAAACTGGTTTGCTATCACACACACATTTTAAGATGTAATCTTTCACCGATGTTCATTCTGTTTAGTAACATGGATAATTGATTTCTTTTCAAGAAATAAAGATGACTGAATATTTGTGCTTTATTTCATTATTTTAATCACCTACAAGATATTTTAATAGTCCTTTTAGTTAATAAAAAATGTATTCCTAGAAATATTCCAAATGATTAACATCCATCCCAAAACCAAACCCACTGTCACTGAGTCCATTCCCACTCATAGTAACCCAATAGGACAGGATAGAATTGCTCTATAGGGTTTCCAAGGCTGTAAATCTTTACAGATACAGATTTTCTGACTATTCTTCTATGGAGAAGCTAGTGGGTTAAACTTCTGATCTTTTGGTTAGCAGCCAAATGCTTTAACCACTGCACTACCACATACTTCTTGCTAGATTCATATTGAGGTACCCTCTGGCAGCATAGTGCCTAAGGCACTTGATTACTAACCAGAATGCTGGTGGTTCAAACCCACTAGCCACTCCTCAAAAGGAAGATTGGGCAACCTACTTTCGTAGTGATACTGCCTTGGAAACCCAAGGAGGGGTCGCTATGAGTTGGATCCGACTTGATGGCAAGTAACAATGGTGACTATATAAAGGAATGAGACTAAGTTTTAAGTGCCAAAATTTTATTTTGAAAAGAGTATTGTCTCTGAAAATTACTTTAATATATGCCATGAAGTCTTTTTGAGTAGTTTCAGGGATAAATATTTCATAGTCTTTAAGATGGATTTGCTATTCAAAAAATAGACTAAGAGAAGGAAATCCAAATTTGAAGAATAAAATTGGTAGTCAAATTCATAATTCTTTTTGAGGCCAAATTTTTAAAAGAGATTGTAATGATTGTCCTTTGTGTTTTATGAACTGTCTCTAGAGATAATTAGCATCATGATTTTAAATTGTATAAATTTTCAAAGCTAACTTTTTTTGTGGGGGGTGATATGCAATTGTTGGACTTGATTTAAGAGTTCTGTTGATTTAATTAATTCAAAGCAAAATCTTAAAACTTTATTACAGACCCATTTTGAGAAAGTCAAACTACAAAACATTTTTCCTTCACTAAATAAACATGGAATAGAATTTACCTCTCAATTTAGAACATGTGTTTTTAATATAAACAAATGACATAGTTCTATATGGGTAAATAATTTAACTATTTAGAATTCATTTCCTTTACATTAGCTGCAACACATCCCACTGAATTGCCTAAGTATAATTATGGCTCTTCTCCTTGATTGCTTTCTCTGATGCATATTTAATAACAGAAATCTTATAACATATCATTTTCTAGAGTGTATTACACTCTACCATGGACCATTAATATATGTTCCAGAAATAAAAAAAAGGAAGTTTGACATATATATTTGGGAAATAAAACCCAAAAGAAAATCCACTGCCGTTGAGTCAATTGTGACTCACAGTATCCCTAAAAGACAGAGTAGACTGTCCCATAGGGTTTCCAAGGCTGTAAATCTTTACAGAAGCAGATCTCACAGAGTGACTAGTGGGTTGGAACCGATCTTTCAGTTAGCAGCCAAAACACTTTAACCACTGTGCTACCAGGGCTCCTTCAATTTGGGAAATAGCAATTAAAAAAAAAAAATTACTGAAGGAGTTTTACCAGCATTTTTAACAGACTGTGTGCATTTTGGGTTTCCAGTAAAGAAATGTAGTATTATCACACAGATAATTTAACAAAGAAACTCTTTTACCATGGAATTTTCACAGTGGTGCTATTCTCTTGAACACATTTGGGAAACATTCCTGATGTAAGGAATAATGAGTATATAACTAATATATTCATTAAAATAATTCTTGACTCATCTATTACAAATTTAGATAGTAAACAGTGTCTCTTTCTTCACAATACTCATAGTTCACTGAAAAGGAGCTCTGGTGGCACAGTGGTTAAACTATTCAGCTGATAACAAAAAGGTCAGCAGTTGGAACTCACTGGCCAATCTGAGGGAGAAAGATGTTTTGTTCAGATGAATAAAAAAGGTTTGCAAGATTTGAAACTACCTAAAATGTCTGAAACCATAGTTATATGGTTCATGTGTTTGTAATTGTTTATCTTTCTAAATTCGCTTCCCTTCTATTTAGAAATTTAATCACCCATGTAGTCTGTATTACACATTGTTTAGTAACTGGTATGTTGAATATTTAAAAACCAAAATCAATTCTAAACTCTGTGCAAGTAATTAGAAAGACAGACTAAAGAAAAGAATCAAATTACATGAACATTCAAAAGAAATACCTCTCAAAGCTGATATGAGAAAAAAAATTTATATGATAAAAGATGTGGAACTTTAATACTTGTGATAATCTGAAGGTTAAATACTGGTTCTTTTGCCACATAGTTCATGTGATGATAGTAATATTACTAGACAATTTCCTTCCAAATTTTTTAAAATAATGCATTCATATTAAATTTTTGTAGCATGAACACACACATACACATTATTTACATATTTACATATTAATATATATAAATGATGTGCATAAACTACTGATGTAGCAAATAAACAGTATACAAAATATAAATTTAAAATATTAGATAAATTGATAAGCTTTAAATAAATAGGTTTTTTTAAAAATTGATGAATTAGAAATAAATCACAAATTTTAAATAATTTTATCTACTAATGACAGAAACAATTTTTCAACTTTAATATTGTAACAAGTGCATTTATTTTGTTACTTATACAATTTGCTTAATAATTTGTGGTGCAGTAATTTGAAGGGCTGCTTTTATTTCAGTTTTGTTCCAATCTCAGTTTTGAAGCTGTCATAGCTGAAAAAGATAACTTACAATGAAACATAAATCCAAAGCTTTTCTTATAATTTGGCTAGTGGATTTTCATCTTCTATGATGTTAGTAAGCTTCTCTTGCAAACCATTTAGAAGCTATATCATCTTACTAAGGAGCCCAAAGGAGTTCTGGTAGCGTAGTGCCGAAGGCACTTGACTGCTAACCAGAAGGCTGGTGGTCCAAACCCACCAGCTGCTCCTCAGAAGGAAGGTTGGGCAATCTACTTCCGTAGTTATACCGCCTCGGAAACCCAAGGAGTCGCTGTGAGTCAGGTCCGACTCAACGGCACATAACAACAACAGCAACAAGGTGCCCAACTGGCACAATAGTTAAGCTCTTTGGCAGCTAACTGAAATGTTCGTGATTCAAATCTACCTAGCTAGAAAAACCTGTGTGCAGTTCTACATTGTCACATGGGGTCACTATATGTTGAAATTGACTCAAAGATACCCAACAACAAGCACATTAATAATTTTATCAAATGGATTAAAAACTTGTTGAAAGTCTCTATTTTGAATATTTTAAAACTAGCTAACAAATGTCTATTTAGGTTTTGAAAAAGTTTTTAAAATATTTTTTTTAGAGGTAGCAAATACTGGTTTTGACAACCAAACCTTGAACATAAAAAAAAAAAAAAAAAAAAAAATCTAAAGTGAATTTTCAAAATTCTCACGTTCTATATCTTAAATAGCATAGTGCCTAAGGCACTTGACTGTTAATCAGAAGGCTGGTGGTTCAAACCCACCAGGCCACTCCTCGGACGTTAAGGTTGGGCAATCTACTTCTGTAGTGATACTGCCTCGGAAACCCAAGGAGTGGTCGCTATGAGTTGGGGCTGACTCGACGGCACATAACAACAGCAACAACAATATCTTAAACATTATCTTTACCTTGATAAAGGTATACATTAAAGGTTACATTAAATTGCCCTTCCCCTCAAATATGTCATTGGCAGCAAATAAATGTTGGCAAGTTATCATTACTGAAATGGTCAGCAAATTTGGAACAGCTGTCATTTTTTAAAAAAGAAAAATGCCTAATTCATTTTCATTTCATTCTCTCTCTGTTTCTCCTTATTTGTTTAGGGGATTAATTTATAAAATTATTGTCAAATATATACACAAAAGTGAATGAAAAATGTATGTATACAATTTTTTAAAATAAATATATCCATATAGCCACCACAAAATGAAAAACAATTGAACTTTTTACCTCTGGAAGCATCGTATCTACTAACCTCTGTTATTTCTATTCCCTTCTCCTAAGAATTATTTTCTCACATTCTTACAGGTATGTGTGTGTGTGTGCACATGTGTATACACACACACACATATACATGACAATATACTATTTAGTTTGGCCTGTTTTAAAATTTTATATGTTGAATCATGCTATATATTTTATTCATGACTTTTTTCCTCAACAATAAATGTTTGATTTTATTATATTGTTGCCTGTGATGTAATTAATCCATTCTCACTGCTATGCAGTTTTCCATTGCATGAATACACTACTACTTACTTGTCCATTTCTATTATTGATGGACCATGAGATTGTTAACATATATTGGTTTTATAGGTTATTATGTTTGTTTCTTGCTAATATTAACAATATTTTATGTATCTCTCAGTAAACATGTGCACCAGTCTAGGTGGTTAACACTAGGTAATAGGTTTACTTGGATGTTACTATGTACATGTTTGACCTTATTACCCCATACATACCCATTGTCATTGACTCGATTTCCACTCATAGTGACCCTTTAGGACAGAGTAGAACTGCCCCTAAGATTTTCAAGTTTGTAAATCATTACAGAAACAGACTGCTTCATCTTTCTCTTGCAGAGCAGCTTGTGGGTTTGAACCGCTGACCTTTTGGTTAGCAGCTGAATGCTTTTAACTACTAAGCCACCAGGGCTCCTCAACCTTACCATTTTGGTACCCAAATTATTTTCCAAGCATGTTGCATAATTTTTCACTCATGTCACCAATAGCAAGAGTTTCTATTTCTCTGTATTCTTATGGACATTTAGTATTGACAAAGGATGGGTAAGAAATGTTATTTCCTTACGGTTTTAATTTTCATTTTCTTGATAACTAACGAGATTAGGTATTTTATCATATATTTACAGCCATTTTTACACCCTATACTGGGAAATTCCTATTAATTTATTTTGCCTATAGAGGTGCTTATACTTTCTTACTGATAAGGTAGGAATTCTAAATATACATTCAGACTATTGTCCTTAATTGATTATATGAGTTGCAAATGCCTTTTCTCAGATTGTTGCTTGCATTTTCACCTGTTTTATGGTGTCTGTAATGAATATGGGTTTTTGTTTTAGCTTTTTATTGTGATTTGGGTGAAATTGTACAAAGCAGATTTGTTTTATATTCAGCAGTTCAAACACATTTTGTTTTGTGACACTGATTACAAATCTTACAATGTAACAACTCTCCTCCCACTTCCTCCCTGAACTCACCCTCTCCCTGTGTCCTTCTTCGTTAAATATGCATTCCAGCCTCCCTAGCTTTCTGCCTGTGCCAGTGCTGCCCTTCTGATCTCCCAGGGTTGATTGTTACAAGGAATGCATCTCCTTGTGCAGATGTTCAGCTCGTAGGCCTATTGTTCGACTGAAAGTTAGCCACTGGAGTGAGTACAATGAGTATAAATTTTAATTTTTAACATACTAAAATATATTTATATTTTCCTTAAGGTTTGTTCTTTGTTTTTATTCATTTATTTTGGTTAAATACATATTTTACATCTCTTTTAACTACTTTGCCATATAATAACTGATAAACCTGTGTGGAATATAAAATATTTTTTTGTGATCACTCTCCATTTTATGTCAAAGAATTTTAAAGATTTTTTTAAAATAATAAAAGAAGCCAAATAATCTTATATCCAGTCATCAGCAAACTGCAATCTGCAGCAATAGCTGAAAGCAAATGATCAAGTGGGAGCCTATCTCTCATCCATCAACACTGTATCACTCTTCCCTAAAGCTAAATCTAATGCTAGAAATTAGGGGTATCAGTGTTAATCTATACATTGAAAAATGGTTTTCCTTTTTATTTCCAGCACATCAGTGGATATGGATGGTCTTATGCTTCCCTTTCAGGCTTATATAACTCATTTTGGAGACCAGCTAAAGCACTTGACTGCTAACCAGAAGGCAGGCGGTTCAAACCCACCAGCCACTCCTCGGAAGGAAGGTTGGGCAATCCTACTTCCGTAGTGATACTGCCTCGGAAACCCAAGGAGGGGTCGCTATGAGTCGGGGCCGACTCGGCGGCACATAACAACAACAAATAACAACATTCCAGATCAGTGATCTTAGAATTGAGATACTCAGAACTTTGCACATCTAAGCCAGGTTCAGAAGCTTTAAGGAAATCAATGTCCATTTTCTTGGAACCTCTTCTTATAGTACATACAGGTTCCAACAGGAGCCATTTACTGTGTCCTAGGCCAGGACTGGTATATCTAGAACAGAAGCTATACTTTGTCTTTGAGCAGCAAGACCTTATATTTAAAGCAAAGGCATCTAAGTAGAAAGTTAGCATCAAAATTTTGATGTACATGCTGAAAAGATATTCACTTCCATTTTTTTTTTCTTTTTTTTTTATTAGGATTTGGGTGAAGATTTACAGAGTAAATTCACTTTTCATACAGCAGTTCACATATACTTTGTCTCATGTCATTGACCAAAATTTACAATGCAGCAGCTCCCCTCCCACTTCCTCCCCATAGTTACCTCCTCCCAGTGTCCATCCCTTCATACTCTTCTGCACCCTGAGCTATCTCCCTGTGCATAAGCAGCCCTTCCTTCTCCCATGATTGTTCTCTCCAGGGCGTGTGTCTACTTGAGGTAAATGTTTAACTCACATGCCTATACTTTGTTTGGCTGGAAACCACAGTTGTGGGTTCAATTCCAGACCTGAAGGGCAACTAGGGGCCATAGTCTCAGTGGTTACACCAGGCTCCATTGGACCAGCAAACCTGGTCCCCACCTTCTCACTTCCATTTTTTGATTTTGGAATTGATCTCAACTAATTCCTATCCTCTTTTATAAAGATGCAGATATACTGAGTCACTTGATTTTTTAATGAAAATATTTTGCAAAAATCAGTTGATTATGCTGATGATAAGAATAAGTGGGCTTAAAGATTGGGTGAGGCGCCCTAATGGTGCAGTGGTTAAACACTGAACTGCTAGCTGAATGGTCTGTGGTACCAACCCCCAGCTGTTCTGTGGGAGAAAGATGTGGCAGTCTGCTTCTGTAGAAATCACAACCTTGAAAACCCTATGAGAACAGTTCTACTCTGTCCTATAAGGTCTATATGAGTCAGAAATCAACTTGATGACAGCAAGTTTAAGGGCTGGGTGTTCAATTCATAGGTGTCACAAAAGTGCTCAGCTACTAACCTAAAGATTGACAATTTGCTATTTTTGAAAGTCACAGCCAGGAAAATTCTTAGAAATGCGGTTCTACTCTAAAGCCATGGGGTCACCATGAGTTGTAATCAACTCCACATCATCTGCTTTTTATTGGTTCAATTAATGAAACTATTTATTAAGCACTATTACTGTTATTACAAAGTAGCCACTAAATGTGGAAATACATAATATTTTTTTTTAATAATTTGTTATTTTTTACAACAGTCAGTTTAAGGTAACCAATTCAGATCTAATAGACAGCTTAACGATTTCATTATACTTGAACTTCTTCTTCTTTCTGCTCTCACACATTTGACATGTTGACTCTTTGCCACATGGCCACAAGATGGTTAATAAGATTCCATGCATCAAATTCATGTTTATGGTATAGCCAAATAGAAAACAAGGATTTCTCAAACATGGCATTGTCAGCATTTTGGACTAGAAAATGTTTTGTTGTGGGGGCTGCCCTGTACATTACATGAGATTTGCCAGCATCCATGGACTCTACCCACTAGATGCCACTAGCATCCTCCCAAGTCATGACAATGCAAAATATCTCCAAATGTATCCTTGAGAGCAAAATTGTCCCTGGTTGTAAACCACTGTCTTAAGGGAACTCGCCCAGAAGCAAATAAAAATCTCAAATTTCCAGAAAAGAAGTTTGAGCTCAGCTTGTGATTAAGTGCAAATATTTGGGTAAAATGTCAGGGAGGTTCCATGTAAAAGTTGTAGCCCCAATATGTGTGAACACGATGTTTGGAAATAAGGTCTTGGAAGATATTATCAGTTAGCATGAGCTCATATAACAGTAAAATGGGTTCTAATCCAATCTGAATGTAGTCCTTATAAATGAAGAGAAGATACACATATGGAGACAGAAACAGAGGAAGGACTCCCTGTGTTACTACAGCTGCAAGCCAAGGAATGCCTGGAACTACCAAAAACTGGGAGAGGGACATGGAACATATTCACCAACAAAGCTTCAGTAAGAATCATGATGTCTGGTACCCTGATCTCAGACTCCCAAACTCCAGAACTGTGAGACAATAAATTTCTGTTCTCCTAAGTTAAAACACACACACATACACACACTTATATATATATATATAGGGAGAGAGAGTCTCACCCCTGTAGCTCTGTGATCTTGGGAAGAGCAGTTAAATGAGAGAAGAGAGAGCAGAAAACCAAATTTTCCAATATAAGAATTGCCAATAGTTTCCAATAGAGGAGAAGCACTAATTGATCTTGACATTGGTTGAAAAAACTTTTTTAACCTGAGAGTGTGTAACTGATTGGATCTTCCCCTCATTATGCTTCTGACCTTATTATATAATTATGCTAGTTGGACTTCTTAAAACAAAATTAAAATGGGTGCTTTAATAGTCTACTTAGCCCCCCTTGCTTGAGAAAAAAAAATAATAAAATATTACATTTCTGGATCCACTTTAAAAAAAAAATCCTATGGCTAATAAAGAATGCATTTATTTCACATTCTCAAGAGCAATGAAAGAATAAGCTGGCATCATGTTTGTCCATGTCATGATGAAACTGGACATGCTGAGGAAGCATTATACTTGGTGACTTACTTCATAATCTCCAACGAAAATTCAGTCTATAAAACCTGTCTTTTCCACCAAACTGCTCCAGAGCTTTGAACCAGTTCATTCCAGCTTGACCTCCTGCTGAAAATTTACATTTCCACCCCAGATATATTGAACAAGAGCCTACATTTTAACAAGATGTGCAAATAATTCTTCTTCTTCTTCTTTTTTATTGTGATTTGGGTGAAGATTTACAGAAAAAAATTCACTTTCCATACAGCAGTTCACATATACTTTGTCTCATGATATTGACTATACTTTACCTCAATGTAACAGCTCCCCTCTCATTGTGTTTACCACAATGCAACAGTTCCTCTCCCACTTCCTCCCCATAGTTACCTCTTCCCTGTGTCCAGCCCTCCATGCACTCCTGCGCCCTGAGCTGTCTCCCTGTGCATAAATAGCGCTTCTTTCTCCCATGATTGTTCTCTCCAAGAAGTGTATCTACCTGAGATAAATGTTCAACTCATATGCCTGTCCTTTGTTTGGCTGGAAGCCACAGGTGTTGGTTCAATTCCAGACTGGAAGGGCAGCTAGGGGCCATAGTCTCATGGGTTCCACTAGGCTCTATTAGACAAGCAAACCTGGTCCTCTTTTTTTTTTCAAATAATTTTGAGTTTTGTTCCACATTTTTCTCCCTCTCTATCCAGGATCTCCAAATAGATCCCTCTCTGAGTGGTTGACAGTGGTAGCTGGGCACCATCTAGTTCTGGTCTCATAGTCATATACGCTGTGGATCACATGGTGTACCAGTCACCAGGAATAATTGTTTCTGTGAATCTTGGTTTGTCTTCTTTCTTCTTTGCTCTGGACAAGGAGAGACCCATCATTGCATCTAGATGGATGCTTTCAAGCTTTTAAGATCCTGGTCACTTATCACCAAAGTAGGAGGTGGAACAATGTTTTGTGTAGAACATTATGCCAGTTGAGTTTGATGTCCCAGGTGACTATGGTCCCAAGCCCACAGGTTCAACTCCTCAGTCCCTCTGGGTAGCTGGCTGTGACCAAGAAATGACTACAACCTTGTCCCTTGTCAGGTCTACTATATACCTGAGAATTCTTATAGATCATACAAACACACTTTTAGGACCATTGTCTGCCAACCTTATACATGGTCTTGGGTACACTCCCCACTTCATTGACATACCTAATAGTTCAGCCCATCCGCCCATCCATCCACCTGTATACCCATGTTTGCCTTCACTCATAATGCAATGCTGTATGTGCAGAAGGGTTCATCTTTGTCGTCTGTACCTCCCATGTACCTCTTTATGTCTTCCTCTTCCTCAGTGCCACCATATTGATCACTCACATTTAGTACATTGCCCTTCTCTTCACCCAAATCAATACTTATCTCTACCTATCTAACAGTGTTCCCTCCCTTCCCCTCCCACCCCTGGTAACCAAAAAAGAAAATTTCCTTCCATCGATAAACTTTTCCTTGACTTTTACAATAACTGACTGATACAATATTTGTCCATCTCTGATTGACTTATTTCACTCAGCATAATGTCCTCCAAGTTCATCCATGTTATGCGATGTTTTGCAGGTTCTATATTATTCTTTAGGGTTGCACAGTATTCCATTGTGTGTATGTACCAAAGTTTGGTTATCATTCCTCAGTTGATGGACACCTAGGTTGTTTCCATCTTTTGGCTATTGTAAATAGTGCTGCGATGAACATGAGTGTGCATATGGCTCTTCTTGTCATGGCTCTCATTTCCTTAGGACAGATACCTAGTAATGGAATGGCTGGGTCAAATGGTATTTCTAGTTCCAACTTTTTAAGGAATCGCCATACTGCTTTCCGCAGTGGTTGTACCATTTAACAATCCCACTAGCAGTGTATGAGAGTCCCAATCTCTCCACATACTTGCCAGCATTTGTTATTATGTGTCTTGTTGAACTTTGCTATTAGTGCTGGAGCAAGATGGTATCCCATTGTTGTTTTGATTTGCATCTCTCTAATGGCTAATGATCGTGAGCATTTCTTCATATGTTTGTTGGCTGCCTGAATATCCTCCTTAGTGAAGTGTCTATTCATGTCTTCTGCTCATTTTTAATTGGATTATTTGCTTTTTGTTATCAATGTGTTGTAGTTTTCTATAAATTCTAGAGATAAGTCCCTTGTCAGATATGTCATTGACAAATATTTTTTCCCAATCTGTTTTGGGAAGTCTTTGGAAGCACATAAAAAATTTTATTTTTAGAAGGTCCCATTCATCTAGTTTCTCTTTTGCTGTTTGTGCATTTTGGTTTGTACTTGATAGTCCAGTTATGCCTTCTATTAGGTCCCCTAAATTTGCCCCTAGTTTTTCCTTGAGGAACTCAACAGTCTTTGATCCATCTGGAGTTAGTTTTTGTGTGTGGTGTGAGGTACAGATCTTGTTTCATTTTTCTGCAAATGGATATCCAGTTTACCAGCACCATTTATTAAACAAATATTCTCTTCCCCGTTTAATGGATTTCAGCCTTTTGTCAAAGATGAGTTGACCATAGGTCAATGGATCTATTTCTGGGTTCTCAATTCTATTCCATTGGTCTATGTGTCTGTCATTATACCAATACCAGGCAGTTTTGACTACTGTGGCTGTATATAGGTTTTGAGATCTGGCAGTGTGAGACCTCCTGATTTCTTCTTCTTCTTCTTCGCTTATCTGAGGTCTCTTTCCTTTCCATATAAAGTTAGTGATTGATTTTTCCACATCCTTAAAGAATGTTGATGGGATCTGGATTGGGATTGCATTGAATGTATAGATTACTTTGGGTAGAATTGACATTTTCACAATGTT
>NW_006921727.1:5704413-5705914 GCF_000298275.1 Orycteropus afer afer
TTTGCCAGTGGTTTGTCAATTTTATTAATCTTTTCAAAAAACCAACTCTGGTCTTGTTGATTTTTTTCTATTATCTTTCTATTATCTGTTTCATGAATTTATTCTTAATCTTTGTTATTTCCTTTCTTCTGGTGACTGTAGGCTTTTCTTGCTGTTCTTTTATTAATTGTTGGAGGTGTTGGTTTAAAGTGGTGCTTTTGACTCTTTCTTCTTTTTGATATGTGCGTTTATGGGAAAAAATTGGCCTCTGATCACTGCTTTTGCTGTGTCCCAAATATTTTGGTATGAGGTGTTTCCATTCTTGTTTGATTCAAGGAATTTTTCAATTTCAAATTTGATTTCTTCTCTTACCCAGTCTTCCTCAAGGAGGGTGTTGTTCAGTTTCCATGTGTTTATTCTTTTTCCATTGATCTTCCTATTGTTGATTTCTAATTTGATAGCATTGTGATCTGAGAAGATGATTTGCAGTATTTCAATGTTTTTAAATTTATTAAAGCTTGCTTTATGGCCTAATATATGGTCTATCATGGAAAATGTTCCATGTGCACTGGAAAAGAATGTATATTGTGCTGTTGTTCGGTGGCGTGCCCTGTAGCTGTCTATAAGTTGGTGGATTGTATTATTTAGCTCTTCTGCATCTTTGTTGAGTTTCTTTACAATTGTTCTATCTTCAATAGTAAGTGATGTATTAACGTCTCCCTCTATGACTGTGGAGTTATCTATTTGCCTTTTCACTCTTTAGAGTCTGATTTATATATTTTAGGGCCCTTTCTTTGGGTCTACAGATATTTATAATGATTATATCTTCATGTTCAGTTAATCCTTTAATCATTATATAATGTCCTTCCTTAGCTCGTATGGTGGTTTTTGTCTTAAAGTCAGTTTGATCAGAAATTAATATTGCCACTTTTGCTCTTTTGCAGTTGCCATTTTCTTGATTTATCTTTTTCCAAACTTTGATTTTTAGTCTATTTTTGTCTTTATCTCTAAGGTGTGTCTCTTGTAGACAGCATATCGATAGGTTATGTTTTCTTATCTAATCTGCAACTCTCCGTCTCTTGCATGGTGCATTTAATCCATTAACATTCAGTGTAATTATCAACAAGTGTGTATTGGTTGCTGTCATTTTGTTATGTGTTTTTTCATGGTGTGCCTGGTTTCTTTGTTCCATATTATTTTCTGTGCTGAGCTCATTATATTTATGAGTCATGTTATCATTTTCTTTATTGCTGTTGTTTTAGTATTTGCTTAATATTTATGTTTGTCCTCTTTTTTATTGTAATGTGAAGGTTTATCATTTTTCTTTGAGGTTACCCTGTGATTTGTAATTTTCTTCCCAAGTTTAGAACTGTCCATTCTATCTTGCAACTCTCTTGACTTGCTCACCATTTAGTTCTATAATTTTGTATTTTTCTCTTCCTGTTCAGGAATTCCAATTACACATAGGTTATTCCTTTTTATGGTATCACACATGAACGTTAGGCTTTCTTCATTTTGTTTT